>NW_008752017.1:474099-510790 GCF_000715545.1 Opisthorchis viverrini | reverse complement strand
TGCAGGGTTTTGTGGTTTTTTATTACTGTGAGACAAATAAAGAAGCTTTGATGTCTATTAAACGTCTCAAGCTCGCTAGGCTTAAAAGCCGAAAATTAGTGCAGAATTTCTGCACTAATTCCGCACAAGTTCTGCACCCAGGAGCGGACGCGTGCTAACTGGGTCGGCTGAGCCTGGAAGAAATCCAAACGGCGCGCTGCTTAGCACTGAATCTCTGAGCCTTGTGAAGAGTCACCATAGAACTAACGTGAGGTACATATCTTCTCTCATGTCATCGCAGGCATGCCTTGTGATTCAATCGTTTGCCAAATTCAATTTGTTTTTCTAGGTTATTCAACCGCCATTACTTCGCGGTTTCCAAGATGGCTGTTGTCCGTATCCGCGGTCTTCCGTACTCCGCTCGAGCTGATGATATCATAGACTTCTTTAAAGGTATGTTTTACCCTTTATGAGTTAAACCCACAGATGTCAAAATCAAAAATGGAAAGCGTGGGATCTTTTTCCCTCAGGGACCAAATGGGCGTTCGAACGGCGAGGCGTTCATCGAGCTGGAGACTAAGCAGGAGATTGAGAAAGCTACCGCCCATCACAACGAGCACATGGGTCGGCGTTACATTGAGGGTGAGTTCTCCAAGTATTCTGTCTAGCATTTAGTTTTTCCGTCAACGGAACAGGAAATGAACAACGCGATGGGGAAGCACGATCAGTACACACGTGATCGCAAGGAGTATGTTGTTCGCCTTCGGGGGCTGCCATACGATACAGAGAAGAAAGAGATATACGCATTTTTCAACGGTGAGTTTTCCATATTCGCTTTGTTGTCCGTCTTAACGATGTTCACTGACTACCCCATCCAAATCCAAACGGTGGCTGTTCTTCGCTGGGTCACGTTCCTGAGCGCCGTGAGAATTCACTTTGCTATGTATATTTGATACGTTGAAGGGAGAATCGATCGACTGATGTAGAGCAACTTTAGGGGTAATCCCTCGGTTTTTTCGAGGTACGTGGCGTATCTTGGAGTTGTATGGCGAAGCCACGGACGGGTGAAAAGTATTCTAAACTGGTAGGTGGAGGCTACTAAAACCTGTCAGATGATTAGCTGCATGGGGTGAGAACAACTGACTGCGACGTTTGACCCTGCTTTTTGGGGTTATGTGCGTACTTCCCGCATTGTGTTTAGCGCACCAAAACTAACATCTGTGGATTGGATACCATTCGGACGGTTTTGATGTCAAGCGATTCACACTTTGTGGGTCCTGGTGGACTTGCACAATAATCATATGATTGAAACTCCAAACGCACTAGAATTGTTTGGGCTCGACTGTCTTTCGAAATGACCTAGTAAATGTCAAAGTTCACATACTCCATATCCTTGCAGTAATCTGTAATATCCCTGTGACTGTGTTTCCGTACAGCCCTTACATGATCGAGGATTTCGCGGTTCGGGGCAGGTTTTGAGGTGCCGTCTGGTTAAGTAACTGCCGTATACTATGTGTTTTGGCGGTTGGGCTCAAGATAGCTCAGTGGCTGTGGCGTGAGCCTAATAACCGGTAGATCCGGTGTTCGATGCCAGTCCCGCCGTGTTGATCGCTCCCGGGGCTTGTTCAGTCCGGCAACATCTAACCCGTCGATCCTCGAGTGGCAACACAGACGGAAGCGTTTGCTGCTGAACAAAAGCTTTGTACCAGATACAGTAAAAAAGTTTGTAAATCCCCAAACTGGCTACATCCACGTCGGTGCGTTTCATGGACTAATCTCTCTCCAATGTACCCGTTAACACCAGGACCCGGAAACTACAGGAGCACTTGGATGAGTTCCGTCTGGAGCAGTGCTTTCCGAATTACTCAAATTCTTATTAGTGTCCACTGTCCAGGGCCACTCACATTAGGGATTACATTGTCCTAAGAGGGTTTTTTGTGCTCAGTTTCCAGTGTGAGGGTGACTGGTGTTTGAATTCTGGCAAGTGGTTCTGCTAGCTCAACACATTCCAGCATCCTCTGAAAATTTGTCTCAGGATCTGTGGTTTTCGAGCGATGCTGGACACTACGTGCTGTGATTCATGTTTTGCTCTTGCGAAGTAACTTCGTGTATTTGGGATTAACCTCGAAGGATAACGCCACCACTCTTTCGTGAAGAGCAAAATGACTAGTTATTCTTAGCGATGTTTGCCCAGTTGGCCTAGAATGAGGTTAAATTTGTACGGTTACGGGGGAAGTTGTCCACAATTTTTGAGAGAATTGGATGAAATGATGTTCCCCTACATTGGGATGCAAACACGACGGGTGAAAGAGCATCGGCTACCAGTTCATGTGGAGATGATACCGGAGACGCTATCTGGAGTAGGGAGGAAGAGGCGTTGCATGAATGGTCACTTGCATTTCTAAAAGGGCCTGATCTAACAAGTATCAGCTGCAGATGGATGAAAATCTAGTTAGATGTGGGAATTGTATTAAGAAGGAGTTTCACACTGCAGAACACCAGTCAATTGTCCCTTGCGCGTGACCAAAAATACCCTGCTTCCAGAACTAAGGATATGGAGAACGACATACAAGTAAGTTTTCGGGAAACTTTCGGTTATTCGTGGAACAAAAGAAGTGCAGTCTCCTTCCAGTGCCTAATTGCCATATAGCAGAGCAGAGGCAGTAAGTTGGGGTTTTGTGGCTGGTTGTCTAAGCCCAGAAAGCAGTTTGAAATGCTTAGTGAGTACAAAAATCACAGGCCTTTTGATCAGCAGCTTCGTGAAACAGTCGATGAGGAAAGTGCACAGCCAGCTGTTCCACAATTGCAACTAAGTCTCATTTACAGGGCAGAAAGTATAATGGCTTCTCCCCGTTTCCACGTATTACAAGTGGCGTTCTCTGCTATCGTCTCATAATGTACTCCGCGGCTTCACTATAGATCCTCGTCGCGAAACGCCATTGATACGTGCGAGCACGTAACTTGTTAAGCTAATGAAACCATGGTGTAAGGGTGCAGCGGTAGGCTGTTGGCAGGGTGCGAGCAGATTACAAAACGTAATCGGTTGTGACCATTATAGTGGACGACCTGGGAAAGGAATCCGAGGTCTTAGGCACTTACCGGATTCTCGACCATGCTGACAAAGCGCCTATAGGATTGGAAGCAAGGAGTCTCGATTACTGGTCCTTGACGAAACTAGGTGAATTCGATACCAAAGTGGCCCCACGCTTTTGTTTATGTGAATACATGGGTGTGCTATTCCCCACCCATGAGTCGCTTCGTTATTAGCCGAAACTACTTGCATCCGAGCTACAAATTTCTATGATGACAAATTAACCGTTTCGTACATGGATCCGCTTTAGTTCAGTTTGGCTTCCGCTATTTGAAGCGCAGCTGTCTGGTGAACATACGTTCACTGTTCAACAAATCGATTCATCATCATCGACAGCGCAACATAAGTGTTCAACACTGATGCTTCGCTGCCATACAATAATGAATTTTTGAAAGCCTTATTACGAAGAAGTGGATGGCGAAGGGACATGATGCTGCAATCATGCTGAAATGCCTACACCTCCAGACACTCATTCGGGCAATTTTTTCATCCCAAATTGCGAGTAACCCGTACTGTAGTCTGATACGTCCCTTGAGATTCAGGGATATACCGCTCTGACAACATAGCTGTCTCAAATTAGAAAGCGCGACACATGCAATAACTTTATCTATCACACTACAGTAGGAACTAATACAACTAGGATACGTGAAATGCCCCACAATTTCGAGTGCCTGTCCCTGGACTGTAAGTGGCGTGTTCAGCGACCACGTGTCCAGGAGTATGAGCTTACACTTTGCGAGCGCAACATGCATACCAAAGAACGGGATGGCTTTGGTCATCTCACCCAAAAACACCTGCGCCTCTTCGAAAATGAAAACGATATCGTTTGCATACTCAAGATCGACAAGGTCGTATTCGGAGGCTATCTTGTGCTTAAGTGACCTCCCAGCGTTCGTCTTTTTGTTTCATCCATCACGATATTGGGTAGGGATAGAGAGTGGGCATACCTGACGGTGACTGCTTTGTGTACGGAAGCTTCTGGAGAACCGTTCGTAATCCCGCGCGCAGTAGCTGCGAGCTTTGAAGTTATACCGAAGAGCTGTTTGATTCACCGGACGGCTGTTGCGTGCAACTCAGCTGAGGTGTCTTAATCGATAGGATCGGGTATCAGATAACCACATGTTCGGTTTTATAGCATTCCACTTTTGTCGAATGTTGCGTGGGTGGTCCCGGGTAGTTTATAGCCTAAGTGACAAGTCTCGACGCTTAATCTGAGGCAGAGCACTTTTTGAGTCACTGTCGTTTGTTAAGTTCACCCTGTCCGCCATATACCGCTGTCGAAACTTAGTGTTCGACCTAATGGACTCTTGATCGATTAATGCGTCATCTGGCGCCGCCCGTATCAGTTTTAAACACCACAGCTGCGGTATCTCCGGAACGATGTGCGTTTTTGTTTGAAACAGTAGTGCTGAACTGCACCGCATAGTTTCCAGGAAGGTTCAGACCATCGATAAATCGGTTGGTTGAAAGCACGTACTTCAGTCCTGTAGCAATGATTCTGCGTTGTCGGTGATCATACCGGGCTTTTTATAGCGTGGAGGCTCCAGATAACAGGCAGAAGGAATTGCCTGCACAGCATAGCACCAAAAGTGAGTTCAACCGGAGATTACATACAGTTGAGCACGGAAGGTCCGGTGTTCGAATACGACCTATGCATCTAGTCTTGGACGGTCTGGTAGTTTCCCAGCCTTCGTGCTTCCTTCGGGTGGCAGTTAGGCTCCGAAACGGAATTACAGCTGGACGAAGAAATATTATTTTACAGTTGAACTCGTCGCCAGAACATACCGTTGGTACACCACCACCGTACAGGTGGCTAGTTTGTCAGTCTGATGGTCCGCGTTGGGGTTTTGCTGTCAATGGACACAGTGACGACCTAGTCATAGATCGCGCCGACTAATTTCTAGTAGGTAGGGAATCGCGCGATGTGACTGCCTATCAGGTTAATAGTCACCCAGTTCGCAAGCCTAACAGGGCGTAGTCTTGAGTTCACTCCCACGTACCAAATATTATCGTCCTTTTGTATTTATTCCCACGCTGCCTATTTTTAGTCATCGAAACTAGCTGCTAGGACCGGTGTATCAGTGAGCTGATTGATTGTGTAAAAACGGCGGACAAATCTCTGAAGTGTTGTGTTTCCGCAAATCTGCCAGGTGGTCTTACAGGTGACGGCGGTGAATGAAAGGAAATCAGAAGTGTGAATAAGGCTGCTCCAACCAGAATTAATGGGGGATCTCGCCGTAGCAAATTACGCCCGAGAAAGATGAAGCGGCCGGCAAAATGCCAGCGGGATCGAGTAAAAGTTCGTTGTCAAGAAAAATCCCCTACCTTATGCTTATGTAAACTTTGCGGGGTTGCCCCCAGCATTGTTTTAGGGTCCAGCGAGTTAACCTAAGTTCTAAGTTATTGGGTAGGTGGCGCATCTTTGATCATTATCATTTGTTTGCCTAGCCCTGTGAAGATGTCATCGACAGCAACATGCCGTTAGTATCGACGGTTGAATACTGCAGAAATGTTTCCTACTCTTCAATACATCGGCTGTACGTCATTCACGCATATGGTTGCGAAAGTGAAATAAGTGGCAATTGCTTTCCATGCTCGACGACATTCAGTCTGCTCGATTAACTTACGGGTTGTGTTTTAAGTTCGTGACGTGATGCAGAAAACACCTGTTATTTATATTTAGAGGGTACGTTTTAACGGTGAGTCCGGGCCCTACAAGGTCCATGTTCACGACCTCTAACTTCTGTCGATTCTGTACCAATGGTGGACACCATGTCATGGTCCTCACCAATAGCAAACGACTAGGAACGGCTTTTTAACCTAATGGACAAACGCTTCGTATCCCGAGTAACTTAACGATGTGCAAGCAGGTCTTATAGTCTATCTTTCCTTTCTCTGTCGATTCAAGCTTTTAATATTCATTTCATCATTCTGCTCATCTTTATTTGTCCCGTTCTCTCCTGGGTGATACCGATTTGGGCTTCGCAGGTCTGGAAATAGCTCCGAACGGTATCGGGCTACTGGTGGATCACATGGGCCGGTGCACTGGGGAGGCGTATGTCCAATTCACATCAGCGGAGATGCTAGCGCGTGCAAAGGAGAAGCATATGGAGAAGATAGGGCACAGGTGGGGTATTATCGGGTTCCGGATGGGAAATTCGGGTATTTGTTTCCTTGTTTTGCTCCTTTATGTCTTACGGCGTCTGTAAACTTTCTTAGAGGCAGGAGTATGAGGTATGGTTATTCGCATAGGTTTGTTACGAGTTCCTGGGTTCCTGGCGCATTAGAATGCTATCATCGGTTGCTTATGTGCCGGTTGGCAAGTGCGTGGACTGTTCCGACCTTAATCACTCGTTTATTCTGTTTTTGGGGTCTGTGAGTCAATGCTTACCGGGTTCTCGCAGTTGCGCCACCGTTGCTGCACCTGAATTTTGCAGTCACGTGAGATTCTACCTCCACAGCATTGAAAACTGCTGTTGCCAATATGCTTACAGTTCGTGGTTGATACTCAATTTATTCAGAGAATTTTCGACAGCGACATGGCTTACACGTAGAACCAGCGATGGTTGGTTGGCTTCTGCCAGCACCGTCGCTTTCGGTGTTTCGTCCGTTTTTGTCCATTTGACTATTTTCTCCCTTAGCTGTTCTTTCTGTTGACCGTGCTGCGCATTTTCGTTATACGCTTTTTAGCTTTTGGCAGTTCAACTCAACGTCAGTTGTAGTTTCATTGCTAGCTAGCTTTTATAGTCATCCATTTTGCGGTTTTAGTCCATTACATCCAATAATTGTTGTTTTCTATTCCGGTTGTTACCAATATCTTGGTGTTTTGCCTTCTAGGTACATCGAAATATTTGAAAGCAGTATGTTGGAAGCAAATTCGACCATTCAGCGGCAAATGGAAGCGAATCGTAAGTTCAGCTTTCACTTCTTATTCTGTCTTAGAAGAACGCAGTGGTGGCAGTGGTGGTGGACCTATCGTTGGCCGGGGTGGACGCGATCATTATCCAGGTAGTGGTTATTATGGTGGACCTCGAGGACCTTATGGCGGTCCGCCTGGTGGTGGACCGAACGGGCCCGGGTACGGAAGAGGACCTCCTCCTGGAGGACGCCCCGGACCATACGATCGTCCACATCCTTCCGGCTATTCCGGATATCATTCTCCACCTAGGGGGTTTGGTGGACCCCCAAGTCACATGGGACCTGGTTCAAAGAGCTATGGACCAATGAGCAATCCTGAGCCGGAGGATCCGCAAAGTGTGACAGGTCATTCTGTCCGTCTACGGGGTTTGCCCTTCTCGGCTACGGCCGACGACATCGATCGCTTCTTGGCCCCGTTGCAGCCGGTGAATGTCCGCATTCGGATGAATTCTGTAAGTTAACGTTGTTTCCAATATTGGTGATCACAGAGTTGGTTTTGATAAGCCTTGTCACCCATATTTAGCTGTCATCATCTATGTGGATAGCTGGTAATAGGATTTTCAGTGAGTTTTATTATTGTGTCAGTGAAGCATCAGTGCCAACACTGATGTTGCTGTCATTGATGATGATTTATTATTGTGATTTTCACGGCTCATGCTATTCGTTCCATGTTTAGTCTGGGAGACCCACCGGTGAGGCTGTTGTGGATTTCGCCAGTCACGACGAAGCAAAGGAGGCCATGAAAAAGGATAGGGAAAAGATCGGATCGCGGTACATCGAACTGTTTCTTGCATCGACTCCCATGGGAAATGCTCCCCGTACTGTAAGTTCTGTGAGGTCATACCTACCATCTTCAGGCTGGTCCCCCTTATGCTTCTAGGCCGTATGGACCTCCCAGTTCCCCACCTTACAGTGCAGGTGGTGGTCGGTCCGCCCATGGAGGATCACATATGGCAGAACCCCCTTATGGAGGGTCTGGTGATTACGGAACAGCTCCCGGTCATCCTGACGAACTGGGTTACGGTCAGGATTACGGGAGGATGCGTCGCGACAACTATTATAGTGGCAGTAATGGATATGGACCTATGGGCCAAAGTGGTAAGTCGTTTTGTTTCTAACTCCAAATTCTACAGGCGATGACTATGGTGACTATCGTTCGCCCTATCGTCAAGCGAACTACTCGTGGTCGTAACTATGTCGATTTCGGTGTGCATTTCGTAATCCATGATTTTAAATACATGTTACCCACTTCCTTCTTTATTTGAACGGTTCCCGGTGGGACGATTGGCAGGGTACATATAGACGGGTTACCAGCAAAACTAGTCTTGATGCAAAGTGCTCGTGTCACCTTAGGAAACCCATAAGCATTTGTGAAGAGGCTATATCACCTTTTGCGGGCGGGCCTGACTGATATTAGTTGCAACTTATGGTTTCGTGACGTATGCTTCGTTTATCACCAAGAGACTGGGCCTTACCATGGTGTGACCGTTTGCTGTACTGAACAGGGGCATCTATGTGACGTAGACTTCTGCCTTCCTGGTCTATGGGGATAGAACATGTCGGGAAGGGGTTGATTATTTCTGTGAAAATGGGAATGCACTTGCATTTCCCGGCAAATAGCCGCGTGATCACTATTTTGAGTAAACGGATGCGGTGTCAACAACCTTGCTCCATACAGCGAGATGAGTAAGCGCAAACGTGCCACTGCCGATACCTCCCTGATAGTTTGAAGTTTTCCTTCTTTACCTACCCTAATCTGATTTGAATACCACCACTGTAGGTCCCACCGCAACAAAGCCGCAGCTTCTGTGTGTCCGACTTCAGTAACGACTCTAGGCATCCTGAAGTCTGTTTTCAAACGCCAAAGGTCGGTGTACGCGAATTCCTCTGATGTTCGCACACTGAAACAAGCAGGACAACAAGTGGCTTTTGCTCGCACAGCAGATCCCCTCTGCACTGATGTATTTTTGTTCACAACAAGGCTACATGACGCAAGTACTGTGATTGAACTGATTTCCCCCTCGCTCCCACTCAGGTTCCGGCTGCGCATTTCTGTTGATGCAGAGGCCGGTGCAGCTGGATATGCTGGGGTGGATGTTGTATTGAGTGAACGAGCGGGAACGTCTCAAGTTGATTAGATTCCTGTTGATAGTCGCCTCTTCGCGTTTTGTTTGTGAGGTAATCCAGAGAAAGTGGAACCTATTGCACTCTGTTCGTTATGTCCGCTTACGCCCCAATTGGCCAGTTGTGAATCTTTCCAGGACAACTTCTATGGTGCTTTAGGCAATCCCTTACAATGGGCTATAAGCTCAGCTATTGTGGTTGCTGGTGACGTGATCGAACGGGTACGTAGGCTAAGCGCTGGTGGGGCCCGATTGAATGATCGTCTTCGGTTGGATACGAGACGCACGGTCAACAGAAATGGTCTACTTCAGACGCAGATCACAGACTTGCCTTGCAGTGCCGATTTCCGGAACAGTGAGAATCGCCTTACCACGTGTTTCACACCAATGAACCACTTCGCCATCAGTTACCGGTGGTGATAGTCAATCAATGCCTGCTGCTCCTGGGATACCCGGGGGTGCTGCAACACCGTCTACCGAGACGATTGTTTTCTATGCCTCCTTCAGAATGGCGCAAAGCGAGTTTGGGTGTTGTTGGTGCCATCCGCCTTCCAGGATGGGGTCCCCGTGAGGCTTCCTACGCTTGGCTGGTGATGTTGCAAGAAATATCGGCTGATCGATGTTAGTGACGTGCGTGCTGTCAACTTCTTTCTAGATTGTCTGACTGAGTGGTTGTAGGTTTAGGCACTTCAGAATGCTTACAGTAGGCCAGCACCAGCCCCCTCCCTCACCCAGTCTTTTAATTCTGAGGCATTAAATAATCATCAGCTAGAGAAATCGCGTGCTTGTACGATGGCTACAGCTCCCACAGTTTACAATTGATTTGGCGAGGTGGAGTAGCTGGTTGCGCACTACAAACAAGCACCGTTCCTTCTGTCGAGCGGCCTTTGACATGATTGAGCTGGATAATCGGCGGCGCAAAGATAACTATGTAGTTGAATCCGATCCAGCAAAGCGCGTCACGAAGAGACTGGACCTTATGGTGGTGTGACGGTTTGCCGTCACGAAGAGACTGGACCTTACCGTGGTGTGACGGTTTGCGCACCTCAGCGATCCATTGAGCTATACTGGAGAGTGTCCCGCGACACTCACAGAGTCTCTCATACCAGGTTGGTCAATGGTTAGAGGTCTGACGAACACAGTCTGCTGGCCCTCCAGGTTGGGGGTTGGAACATGTGGCGACTTGTTCCGTAGAGATGGCAATGCATTTGCATTTCCCGCCAAACACTGCTGCCTTCCGGTTAGGCTTTTGAGCCAAAGGCTTTGGTTGAGAACCTTAATCGTCCTCCTGTCTAGGTGTGGGCGCCCTGGCAGTATCCCAGCCCACGTAAAACCATGAATTGCACATACACAAATAAACTCATGCCACATCGGCCGTCGCGTGGTGCCATCAGCCGGGTCGCCTTACTTGCTGCATACAGCAGGGCGGGTAAGCGAAAACGGGCTACTGCTGACGCCTCCCTTCTTTCTCCTTCACACGCTTTTTCTTCCCCCCTCCCCACCCCATTACTAACTCTCTTCTTGTAGGCCCAGCACTTAGGACTGGTGATTCCGTCATGCATCGGTTTTGCGTGCAGCATCTGCTCGTCACATGGTGCCGACATCTTCAGGAATCTCCAAATCAATCCTCAAGCCTCGACACCCAGTCTAACTGGCCGCGTTCAATGTCCGCACTCTGAAGCAAGCAGGACAACGGGCTGCTCTTGCACTCACACTGGACTCGCTTGGCATTGATGTGTGCTGTGTCTCAGAAACGAGGATTCAAGATACCAGCACAGTGATTGAGTTAAACAGAGAGGTGGCCAACCCTTGACCTGGCAGAGAAGTATGAAGGAGGTCACGAAACGCTTGGGTGATGTCGGTGCTACTCTGCTTCCAGGATGGGGACCTCACTGCCTGGTTGGAGACACTACAAGATATGGCTGCCAACCGATGTCAGTGGCGTTCTTGTTGTCAGTTTCTATCCAGATTGCCTGAGTGAATGTCTGGATGTGTAGGCACCTCGGAACGATTGTGTTAAGCTAGCACTAAGTCCCTTCCCCGTCCACCTTTATTCTTTTCTTTACAATAAGGCTTTCGAATAAGTCATGGTTGTGCGGCAGTGAAGCATCGGTGTTGAACACTGATGTCATGCTGTCGATGATGATGATGATGATGATGCAGCAAAGCGCGTTCAGCTCTGGGGTTATGTGCAACTCCCACGCCATATTTTTTGCAAGTAGTTGTTTCGGGATCACCGGACACACAGAGGGAGAAATATGAATCAGCTGAGTTCATCCGTGGCGTTCTGAGATGTATGACCGCGCCCGCGACTTGAGTGTGTGCTTCGCAGTCACTGCACCAGCTAGAGAAACCACGTATTTGCATGGTGGTTACAGCTCTCAGTTTCGTCGACTGATGATTCGGGGAAGCTGGGTGGACAGCTGGGCATCGTTGGCCGTAGCCGGTATAATTGATGCGTAATAACAATCGTCTGGAAGATTGGTTGGGTAGATTAGAGTGGAGCTCTACATTAAACGCTTGATTGTACGGGCGCCACTGGGAGCGCGGTGGGAACATGTCTGACAAGATTCATAATTATAGACACGTCTCGTTTTAGGGTCCCCTTCCAGGGAGACGGCAATAACCAGCGCAGCTCAGTTCGCTATTGTTTTGACGACTTCGGTGGCCTGCTTCCGGTTTCCTAACCCACATAATGATATGTAGCCCACAGCAGCATCGTAAACTTGGCTCTTGTACGGCATCGGTGTTGAACACTAATGTAATGCTGTCGATGATGATGGTGACCCTTGATGCATAAACTGATGTCATTTCCACGCTACACGATGCGCGTACACTGGAGTTTGCACTACGACGCTGCGAGATCCAAGGATACTGCGGCGCGTACCCGACATCTCGTGAGCAGTTCTGCCCCGCAGTCATTACAAGCTGGTGTTGAGTCTTCCATAAAAATATCGAGTATGAAGTTGAAGCAAGGTGAAACGGATTAGGGTATCCTAAAACTTGGTGAGGTGAACTCGTGTTACAGCTTCCCGTTGTCCTGCACGTGTCCGCCAGAGTAGGCGAACGGCGTCTTAAGCAGAATGAATTTGTGTGATACGTTTGCTCCACAGACTGTCACTGCGCGTTCTCCCGCATGCATGTTTCTGAATGGCGGAAACCGCGACACCGGTGTGAAAGAAATTTACGTCATTTGGATGTTTCAGTACGCCCGGCTGAATGAAGCTGGCGCGTGATTGATGTCAGTTGTTATCGGTTTCTAGGTTGCCTCACCACGTGCTTGCGACAGGCCAGCTCGCCCACTTTTCGTTTTCATTCTAAGGTCTCGAATTTCAGGTCAGCGAAGCATCAGTGTGAACAGTAATGTTGCTGGCTGATGACTATTAATGTTAAAGGGTTTGAAAGCTTGTTTCAACGGTTGATCGTAATCGCCGGCTGTGATCCACTGGTGCCATCCTTTTGGTGTCCGTCCGCTATGTCACCATATGGGCTCATATACTGTCGGCTCATGTGAGCCTAGGTTAGAGCAGTCAAGGTGCCAATGTTGGATCAAGTGCATTAAATTTGCTTCTTGATCACTTTAAATCATCGGAAACCGGGTACTGCTGCCGACCATGAGAGATATATAGCTTGGGTATTGTCAGGGTAAACTTAGGATGGGGTTCCATGACGGCGTCTGTGAATGTCAAGCAAAGCAGTCACGGCACTATGATGATCGAAAGACACTTAATGCTGTCTCAACCAAGGAACAATACAAGTGGGCGCCACTTCGTGCAACCCATTAGACCATTTTCAGTTGTCCTTTTTATTTTCGTTGAGTGCAATAAGCTACCAGTACTCAGAGTGGTGGCGAGCTTACGTTGCCGTATCCTTGGTTTGTTGTGCAGCAAATTGGTGCAAAGACTAGCGGCTAATTTCTTCCGAATCATGGGAGGCCGGTAGGATACTGAATGGTGGTCGCACGGTACAAGTTTCTCCGGTACACGGTCATCATGCAACTACATGGAAGCTCAAGGGTTCGCTGTCTGCTCGACTACAGACAACAGTTACCGGAAAGCCGGGCTTGTTTTCGATGCAGCCAGTTTCCATCCAGTTGGCTCATTCATCAACCACAGCCTTCTCGGGCTCAAAGAAGGCTTGTAGGTCCGAATAAACAAGTTCTCTGCTAGCCGCATACTGTTGACTCGGTTCCGGATGCAGTCGCGTCTTTCAGCCAAACCGAACTATCTAAAGTTGTCGGAGTGGACTTTTATAGCTGAACCGGAACATCCAACCGCAACCACCGCGTCACTAGCTGTGCGCAGCCAAAGGCATGAAGAAAGCGATGTGGCAGTCCGTTTGGTTACAGCCTCCGCGTTCTCAATCCTTGTTTCCCGTATATAGCCTTCATCGCTGCAGAGGAAACTGAATGTTTGACGAGTTCCTTGCCGTACTGCTTCATTCAGTCTGCGGACATAAAAGGCAGTTAAGTAGACCCCCATCCAAGGAGTTTTTTAATGAAGACGTCTGTGCATAAGCTGCAGCTGGGATCGATGCAAGGTGAACAGAGCCGTCAGTCTCGCAGAGAGAATATTTACACGAGGGTGGAATAGGATAGGAGGGAGTACTTGAAATCAATAGTAACACCATTAACCCGTCCTGCTGTATGCAACAGGGCGACCCCGCCGATGGTATATCGCGACGGACGTGACAGTACTACTGGTTCGAACGTTGCACGCGGACCAGAATTGCCAGGTCGACCAACAATCGTGGGAGGACTATTGGAGTCCTCAACAAGTCGTTCGCTCAGAAGCCTGAAAGATGGTATGATTCTACAGCAGTACAGGTTATTTAAGGATACGTTTCAAGCCTGCAAAACAGGCGGGTTCAAGCCACCCGCGAAATGCAGACACCCAAGGGAGAAGTAGGATTGGTAGGTCCGATTGATGAATTTAAGACAATCCGAACACTGTATCTCGAGTAAGCCGATTGAGCAGGATACGCATCATGCAGTCAGGGTATGCGCGGGAGGCTAATTCTTCGGTTCTGTTCTTCATTTTCACTCTGCATCCTTGAGAGTTCGCGGCGCGCCTTTTTTATCCTAGGTTCTGCACAACAGCTAAAGATGGTTCTGTTGGATCCATTGTTTTCATGATGGGCTTTGGAAACAAGCTCTACTATCGCATTGCCCATTTACATCTGATTGGTAAGCATCTGTATTTCCGATATCGTAGCCAACCATATGTATGTTCAAACTTGGCTCAAATTGACCATTGTTCCATTTAAGTGTAATTTACATGATTCCCACTGGGAACTTTGAAATTACATTGAAGAAATTGAATTTGTTGGTTGGTTCACACCTTGGCAACTGTGTAGCCCGTGACATAAAAGCAGTACAAAAGTTTCCAGTTTGATTAATGTTGGCGGGTTTGTAATCGTTTTTTCGTTGCCCGAATAAAGAGCTGCTTCCTGTTTGCACTCGACACTCCAGGTGCCCGTCATATCTGGGGCTTAAAGCGTGCATCCGGGCGGGTACATTGCTGATATCTCTTACTGAGAAACTCGAGTCTATTGCCCCTCTTTCACTGTAGGGCGTCCAGAGTTATTGCGTCAGGACAGGTTGTGGACAGTCATACAAGACTAAGTTGAGGTGAATATGTGGTTGTCTACAGTTAATCCTCCGCGAGTGTTTTAAATTTTAATGTGAACCGAATTCCCAGCTCGAGACTAAGAGTTTTCTCAGTCCTGTGGACGTCTCCGTTCGCCTGACGCGAACCGTGGTGCGCCGACATCCGAATTAGTTTTTACTACACCTACATGGACGGTCAGTGATTACCCTTACTTTGTGATGGTTTGTTAAACACCGAGGCGTTGGCCTGGGGCTTACCAATACAATGACAAACTAGATGTCATCAGGCACGTAGAATGGATCGTTCTTTTTGATCGATAAGGTATACTCGCATGTTTTGCAAGGTTCAGTAGCTGGAGTCAAACGCACTGGTCATTGTAAGTCTGCCGCTGTAAACGACGCAGGAGGAACGCCAGTATGAATGCGGTGCAGCCAAATCTCAACTGCCCGCACAGTTAATTGCATCATTCATCGTTCGGTGATACAACGACTGTTGGACCGTTTGCATGATTGACTGCTTGCGTGGGGTGGAATGTAGTAAAATGTCAGGACTATGCAGCCATCCGTGTTCACCACACGGAATCGCTGGGCCTAAGAGTCACTCGAGCTTTTTGGATATGACATTTAAGTTATGTTCGGAGCTTCGCTCACTCATCTCGTTTTTTCAACCAACTTGAGGGTGCATGTTATGCTAGCTGCGTCGCAGTCTACATTCGAGTTGAATCCCACCTGTAAGTCATGTTAAAAATTCTAAAGTGCTTGAAGTGTAAAACGGAAATTTTTCACGAAAGTTCATTTTCGAACTTTGAGAGCGTCTTTGGCCACAGGAAGCTCTGACTATCATTCCTGATGGTAAGCTATCCTGTTATCCTGAAACAGTCACTTTGGAGAACCCATTACTTTTGACACTGGGTTCTCACCGTCATTAGAGTATAGTTACCACAAGCAAGCCTGATCCGACTCGTCGGTACTGCTCTTTGGATTGGATACGGTTGGATGTATCTAGTAGTGCGTTCCGCCGAAAGGAAGCCACAGGTCACTAAGTGCCACCAAAGTAGACCCCTTTGACGTGGCTTCAAGGAATCAAGTTGGGGATCCCTGTGTTGGTAAACATTCGTTTGACAGGCAAGTAGATCTCTGTACCACTGGGGGCCTACTGCAGCCGGTGCTGGTACAACGCACGATATACTCGAAATTAAACTTTCTTTGAATGAGCACACGGGAAATCAAACGACACTCGGTTTCCGTCACTGTCCACGCAAGTGTATGCCATTCACCTTAGTTGGTTTGTCATAGGTAACGCTGGTTCGCTAGACAGTCAGAGCTATTTGACAAGACTCCATGGATAAGTGAGCCTCAGACTCTGCACCATTTGTTGAATTCTCACTTTGATTCCCGGTAGTACAGATGAAACTTGGACTAAAGGGACGCACGAGATTGCAATTCTTTCTTGCATGCTCTGAGTATTCGCCACCTTTGTTGCTATGATGGGACGTCATTTGTTCGCAACAACCTGGATGACGGGCGCTGACGATTCTAATAAACGTTTGCCTTGTTGCGCTTGTGCGTAAAGGATGGATTTGCAGGCGTGCTGAAACCAGTGTATTTTTATCGCCTCGCGAAAGCCATTTAAAATCCTCAGGATGCAAGCGAAACTGTCTTATCGCAGCGCGTATGCGATCCAGTGTGACCATTATCAGTATTCTCTAACTAACTACTATTGGGGGGGGATATTTTATCTGAAGCTAGTTAATTAGAAATCACAGTCCTTCGACCGTCTATAATCAATGCAGCTTATTCGAATAGATTAGAATGATGCACACCCGAGTATGATACCTGGAGCGTTCAATCTCACCTATTCTCGTATCAAACGTGATCACTTACGGAACAGGATAATGTCCGCTTGTTGGATCAACTGCCCGTAATCCAACTTTTGCTGGTGGTGGTGCTATGGTCCTACTACCAAACCGCGAATGGCTGTGATCTACAATGAGTCGCAATGACTAGTGGTGATATTGTGTCAAATGCGTGGCAGCTGGCCTATGAGTAAAGTTGCTGACACGACATTTGAGGTATTCTTATTCAACTGTTGTGTGAACACCAAGTCTATTTCTCGCGTTATTGCTTTTCGGCTGGTTACATTTAACCAGTAAATGATTGTAGTGATCCACAGTGCAGTCAATTTGTCGCTGTCATGGGTGGGTGAACTGCTTGCATCTACTATCATCTGATATACGTAATCAAACAGCTCCGGAGAAAATGCTACACTACGCATATGCATACAGTAGACGCTGTTAAAGTTGTGTAGGGACTGCTGCGTACGGTGTCCACAGACACTGAAGTATAGAATGAGAAACCGAGCATCGCATTCTTCTGACAGTACATGCTGAGATGCATCAGTCATACTGGACAGCCGCGTATAAATCTTTATACGGTGAATTGTTGTGCACGGTAAGAATTAGCAATCAACCAACTTTGTTATCTATAAAGTAAAATAAGTCAGCTAATGGTACACATTTTGAAGCTGGAACCTAACCCGATGAGTCGACACAGGATGGGAAATTTGCCTAACTGGTGTTCACCTTGCTTACTATGCTTTTTAAGGTTCAGCTATAAGTGGGATCCGACAGCGGGTGGGTTCGGGTGCACAAATTTCAAGTTTTTACTGTACGACTGATTCAGGAGACTTCCCAGATGATGAAATAAATTACTGGCACTACGTGAAACCTTGAGAACTAGTCACATAAGGATATCCGTGGCGTATGAATGGCTGGTATAAGGGAGAACGTGGTTTCACGTTGATTCTCGAAGCGTGTTTCGAAGATATTGCACCCAGAAATGCACTCATTTGCATATCAATTTGGTTTTCACGCGAGGCTCAACTGAACCTCTCGTTTATGATATTCTACGACTGAATGTGCTGCACACAGGCCGTCTCACGATTCAGTTGGCATGATATTCGAGATGTCGCAGTATATTCTCATAAAGGAACTCACAAGATTGCTGTCGAAGAGTTTTCAGCAACCTTGTGAGTAGTTAGTTTCCTTTATGAAAATATTGCACCTTGTTTTTAACCACTTTGGAAGAGTGCCTAATTTTCCATCTCTACAGTTGAGCAGCCACCTCTTATGGGCCGTAGGGCTCACATGTTCACTCCATGTTCCTTCGGAAAAAAATAAAATTCTTTACTCGGTTTTGCTCTTCGGTACCGTGATCACATTAAAACGGTGGGTTACACCCGGTCAGTGAGAGTTCGAGTTCATGGTAGGCACATTCTGTACATCTGGGACTTCTGTGCACGTAACGCCGTTTGGGTACATCTGAGCAGAAGCAGTTCATTGATAGGTGGATGCGAAGCTCCCGACTGCATAATATTACTATTGTAGTTCACTGTAAGTCAGAAAAACACGTAAGTATGGACACGGGTGTATTGAGTACACGCGGCCAAACTGGTCCGCTTTCGTGGCAGGCAAGCAAAACAACTGAGTCACATATCCAGTCAACCCACAGCACTCACGCGAGCCAACCAATCGGACACACATCCAATCAGCCACTCAAGTCACACGCCAGATCGATGGTGGAACGACGAACGGACACACACGCGCAAACTCTCTGACACACCGAAGCAGCTACTACAATTACACTGAAACTCGGTTGTTGTGAAGTGCGTGGCTGTCCATGAGTCTGGTTTGTGGTTGCTTTGCCTCTGCATGCGTTTCCATGGCTTTTTTCAGGTGCCTCGTATTGCGCGGCGGTGAACTTCGATTGCAGGTTCACATCACTCGTTTGAACATTCGTCCTTTTGTCCTGGCGCAAATGGGCGAAGCACTGGACTCGATTATCGTTCATGAGAGATTCGAAGCAGGCGTGTTACTAATACTGTAACAGCGTGCGAGGAACACATCTAACTTTTCACGCTTGAGTGATTTCATTCGTTTGCCCAACGCCTCAAACGATGGTCCAGAAAGTTGTGCCGGTCGATTGGCCCACCTGTTAGGACTTCCCAGTCCGATTCGCTCCGCATCTGCGGGTGGACTGGCCTATGATGTGAGATGTAAGGTGATCAACGCAGATATACGCGGACGGATCCGAGGTAAATGGTCATCCACAACTGGACTACCAACCCGGTTTGTTTGACGGATGATATCGGTTTGGGTTCAAGATCAGTGGTGGCCGTTACTACATAATCTTCTCTACGGTATCCTTTAGGACAATTCAATTCAATTTACTGTGCATTTCAGTAAACCTATTAGAGTACCCATTCACTCATAACCGTTCCCCCAGACATCCCTACGCAGTGTTATTTATACATATTTCTGAACGAGTAGAACAAGTTAATCAAATATTCTCACATTAATGGCTACCGAGGCGACTCTTTAAACGTCTGTGTCGCTAGGCCTGAGTGCAGCTTTTGTCCAATGCGAACATTTTTAACGGTGAGATATCTAAAAATCCTCACAAGAGGAACAAACTAGGAATCGTATTGACAACCCGACCCAACGGTAGGTGGAGGTGAGCATTAGAAGTTATTGGCAACGTTTGGTCGGCACAACGTCTGAAATGAGTATGAAGTATTATCGTGCAACTGTGGTCTGTTTTGGACTGGAACCAGTTGCTACTGGACAGCACATCCGTACTGTTGGAATGTACACGTGGCCATGCGAACAGTACATATAAGACTAAAGGCTACACTTTGTATCCGTCACGCGGTGAATGAGCATGTGTGTGATCGTACCCGATTTTTTTCCGTTGAGACCGATAGCAGACGGAATAGGTTCCCCACTCCATGACCTGGCCAGGTTCTTCGCAGTTATTCAAAAAACCCTGACCGGGGAATACAGTACTTACGTTAAGAATTCATGACTGCTAAAGAAGTGTCACCGGGTGTCACCGTGGAACCGAATGACACTAGAAGTTTCGATGTCAATTTCTTATATACAAATGCTCCAGACGGAAATAAGCAGGCGACCGCTACTAATAGACACAATCCTTTCACAATGAGTACAGCTTACAGTAGATGAAATAAAGGAAAGTACAGAAGCATTCCTGGGTCACTCTTCGTTTTTTACTCTGTGGTTAACATTCAAGAACAAGGTCCAGCAATGGAATCTCGAATATCCCCGGTTTTGGAGAATATTTTTGTGAAACGTTTGAGACATAAAGCTTCAGCCGAATTCCCGTACCCACCTGAGATATTCTGGCGTTGTGTAGATTACACTTTTATCGTGATGAAACAAGAAAAGATCCGTGAAGTTTTGCAACTGGACGACCTGAATCCACACATTAAACTTAGTATGGAAATGGGACCAACTTCGGGTACATTGCCCTTCTTAGACCAAATTACACATAAGGCCTGGGGAAAATAAAAAAAACCACGGCAAATGGGAAGCCAACTGACACTGAGGCGATCTTGATCTCGTTTGCCCATCCGAAGTCGATATCTTAGTATTACCGCATCAATATTTAGGATAGTAAGGGTCCTGTACACAGGACAGGTCGACCGAACGGCGGCTCAAATTGAAGTAAAGAGCAAACTTCTGGGTAGTGGATATCCAGCTAGTTTGGTCAGGCGTCAATTACGAAGGGTGTTAGTACCGGTGGCGAAACCCAACAGGAAATGAATTGGGACTGCTACCATTCCATACTCATCGGAAGTCATTTGAAAGATTTTAAACACGACCAACATAAGACTAGCTTTCCAGAAGAGAAACACCGTACTCTGCATGGATAGGGTTGAAGGGACGTCTCTTGGCGAACAGGACAAGGGAGTGTCTAGAAAGTTAAGTGCACTAAGGTCTATATAGGACAGGTGGCCAGGGAACTTCGTACCAGAATCAGAGAGAACATGAGAAAAACTAAAAGGCCGCAGAGAAACGCGGATGAATATCGACTGTTACTGAAGGATTGAGCAATGGAGGAACCTGTAGTGGACACTATACACAAAATAGATTCATAAAGGTTCGGAATTTTGAGGCTGAGACTACGGTTTTAGATCCGTCGAGCTGACTCCTGATGGTGCGCAGTTTTCAGAAAGAGGAGTCATCAACAGTCGTTTAGGTCTGAAATGCACTTTCCCTCCCCCAACTAAATTATCGTAACACTCACGAGCCGGCAATGACCAAGGAAATCTTCCAGTGACACTCGCGGTGAAGCACCTTGAAGTGGAGGACTAAGGAACTAAACTCCATCACAAGTAATTCGAAGCTCCTCAACCCACCAAGCGTAAGATTTAAGTAGCCATATTAAACGACAAGGCCCGTTAATTGACACCCAACACTGATCCAGAGTCTGAACAGCTGTCACTAATTGGTTTCCCATCTGCCTTAAAACCTGACCAACTTGGTGACCTGCTCCCTTGTTCTGGTGAATTTTTCGCGTTGAAAGCGAAATGCTGCTCAGTTTAAAAGCTACCGATTGTTTATCAAGGCCTTCTAAAATAATGTTGAGTTTTGAGTACACCCTAATTGGACAGCCAAGAATGGAGAAAAGAAGTGTCTACTTCGCTATATTTGTTCCCCACTGTTAGCAAACTGCTGTCTGTGCATTTCTTAGCTGGGGACTTATCGTTAGGCTCAGCAACACCACCAGTTTCTGCACTACAATTTTATTCACTTTTGTCGTTTATTTGGTCCAATCTTTGCTTCGGCGGTTCCTGCACATCAAATAGAATGTTACCCATCCACCTGACATGCAGTGAGATCTACAAGCAACACCATTCCTCTATCCGGTTTCCACAGCACCCTAATTTTAGACGATCGTACGTGACAAGCTTTGTATCGTCTTTCAGCTGCAGCACCCTTGCGGTGCCTAGCTGTCATGCCACACGAAGGAGGCACGAGGTCAGGGATACTGCCAGGCCGCCCAAGCCTGGACAGAGGAAGTTGAGAGGTAGAGGTCTGGTTCGAACTACGGACCTTCCGGTCAGTAAATTCGTGCTCTAACTAGCTGGTCCATCTCGCCCCTCTACCTTTGTATACCTTTTGTATACTACCTTTGTATAACTAGACTCCGGCGATTTTATATCTTGGACGTTCAGTCTTAAATTCCCGTTCCTAATGAGTAAGCGGAACTTCCTCCAGTCGAGCAGTCTCTTGCATCCCAATGCGTAGGGATGGATTGTCCGCTTTTTTATCTAGTTCACCAGAAGTGGTTGGATGTATTGTGGGGGAGGCTATGAGTATTTTAACAAAACTTTCGGCAAGATCAGTAGGTTGTGGATAACGATGAGGAAAAACTAGATATTGACCATGGGTGCTCTTCATCCAGCCCCTGAATCTCACCAGCAAAATGAGGACCATGATGAAATACTCGAAACTAAAAATCTTCCGAAAGGCATGTAGTGTGACCTAGGTCGCATTGCGATAACGATTCCTTCTAACCATTTAGAGTAAGAATTAGTTGCACCGAACGCATTCATTCACCTGATAAGACGTTTCAGAATCTATGGAACTTGGGCTCCATTTGGACGTTGTCTTCAAACTTCAACAACGACTAATTCTTTGGAGTTCGGATAGTATCCGCCACCAAGTTCAGCCATTCACAGGCGATTGTAGTCAGCAATTTCAACTTACCGATTCTCTTATGTCCGGAGCACAGATCACACGAACCGCGCGGTTCAATGGGGGTAGAGGTAAACAAGTACCCGTTTATCAAGACACAGTGAGCTTCCAGACATGGTCTGCAGTTACTATAGCCTCGAATAAACGTTGTTTGGTGTTGGCGTTCCGGTCTCGACAAACAGCACCAGAACTCCAGTATGTTGATGAGTCTACTCAGCTCGGTTAACTGGCAGTGGTGCAGTGTACAACCTGAGTTAAGGGAAGGGGGACACTTGTCCAAGAAAAGCCGCATGTGAATTGCATCTTGGCGTTATATGCACTAGATGCTGATATGGCATACATACATGCTAATCTGTATGTGAGCTTCTCTTCCAGCCCCATTATCCGTTTGAAGGACAAATTACCGCATTCTACCACCAGCTTTTGTGCGTACTAATTTGTATGCTCGTCCTGAGCATTGTAAGTTCGTCGCATGACAAGGCATTTATTTGTCTTACAGGATGCGAAAATACAATCCCGTGTCTTTTAATGGTAGTTGGATGAAACCACGCTCAAGTACAACGGCATCACATTCGTCTAAAACAATTCATGTCATCAACAAAGAGCAGGCCTTCACTATCACACACCGGGTACCTCTCAGCCGGTCACAACTGGTACGATCCAGACTGCTGTCGATCGCAGGGGCGAGTGGAATCCGACTACCGAACCCACAACTTGTGTGACCTCTGAACTTGAACTGGCCTGCGAAAAACCTGGTCTAACAAAACTGTCTGACACTGATGTTGTAGCTACCCTTTCGCCACATACATGACTGTACAGGTCACCGCCACACGCTAGATCACGAGATCTATCTTTTTCCCTTGCACTCACAAATCAAGCCACACAACCGTGACTCACTCGACTACACAGCTCACAATCAAGCCCTAGATACCAAGACCTCGTTTTTTTTCACTACAAGCACAAGGGTGACTCATCCGATATCGACTGTCTACCGTCTGATACGGTAGCAACAAGTCATGTGCTGATACCCACACACACGCAAACGTTCCTACAAATAGGATACCAGCACAGCAACACCACACAACTCAACGGAGCTTCGCACGTCACCCAGCTCGGAGCGGAGCCGCTTGGGTCTTACAACACTTCACTCACGGATATTCAGGACTACGTGTGGCCACTACAACGGCGCAGAAAACACGAAACCTGCATCCGTACTCACAAAAGGATTTATCAACTCGAATCGGCAATACGATAAGTCCCTTTGTTCATTTTTTACACTACTGTAATAACTTTGCCTCAACAAGCTGATATTGTTAATGCTCGCAGTTTTCTTGTTTGTATAACTAGCTCTCGGGACCTCTTAGAGCATTAACAATGTCCCTTACCTTATCTCGTGACCCATTGACCTACTTCTCATTCAGCCCCTCTTGCATTAATTTCTACTTTACTAAAGTGAATTTACCATCGGTTTTAAACTTTTTACGTGATTTCTTGTAACATCTAAATTTGTGATATATTAGCCAAGAAAAGCAGTCACGAAAAATAAGCTCTCTTCCCTACCTTCGTTCTTCTCATAACTTACACGGGCCTATTTAGCCACACCAAATGCTACGCTGCAACTTAGCATTACTGGAGCAGATGCCTTAATGTGTGTTGTAAATGGACTGTAAGTGAAGTCCAAAGATTCGTGGTCAGTTGCCAACTCAAACACAAACAGATGTTTATGGAGCCGGATAACCCTCCAATGTGCAGCTCGTGCTCCTCATTAGAAGTTTGAATGGCACATTAACGTTTTGTTAGGATTTCTGGGTAGCTGAATCACTGGATACCCATTTTGCTTTAACACAGAAGCAATGATTGCGGGGGTCGCCATGGGAACACCTCCGCTTGGAGGAGGACGTAAAGGACAATGAAGTCTGGGACTGAAGCGAATTGTTACCAGCGCAAAATGAAATTTCGACCACAACGGGGGCTCCGAGGTGAGTGAACAACTGGGAATAAAACGTGAGCAGTAATGCGGAACACATAGCATAGAATGCAGTTCAGTGGATCTCTCAAGGATCGAGCGATACCAAAATCTGACAGTAAAAACGGATTCAACTGGACGGCAGCACCAAGTTGTGTATTGTAGACGTTCAGAACCGAAAGCTAGAAACAAGCGCCGTGAAAAATACATAAAACACTGACGCGAATTAACATATAACTGAAGGTTAACAAGAGTTTTAGGAGAAGAAACATTTACAATGGAAATTAAACAGCCGATGAATATCTCCCAAACTCCGAAGCTGGATAGTGAAGAGCCCAACAAAATTGGGCAAGCGCACGCTCAAAGGGCATGCAACATAGTGAAGTATAGATACTTATGGTGGTATTTAAACTGCAGATATGAGAAAAAACGGAAGCAAAGGTAGCGATCAAAGGATGAGGAGTCTCTCCTCGGGAACACTGAGCATTTCAGTTACAGGACGAAATCCCTATTAGAATTTCCAAATCTTTTAACACTGGCAGCTGAAAATTCCCTTCGTTGTTCAGGTGTTGTTCCAGCTGGCGAGTTATTATTATATGTGATTCTCAGTTTAGCGATCGCGAATTCGCCCGATGAACTGCACAGCTAGATGACCAACCAGTTGCAACCATGCAATTAAAGTATGCTCGGTGCCTTTTTCCCTAACCAGGGTAAATCAACGGAGACGACAGGGCACACTGCGAAAAGCCTGTGTTAGCCAGATGGAACCGGTTAGATTCTCGGGAAAGTTGTGTCGGCTAAGTTGGAAAGCACGGGGTAACGGAACCACACCCAAGACTAGGAACGCTCAAAACTGGTAGACAACGATCATCGTCCAATGCAGCATTGTACGATGCCTTCGGCATTGTCATATTCGATGGACAGGCAAATACTGAAGATAAAACTTGGAGAGGCAAACTTTTCTATGGAAGTAACAGTTTATTAGCTTTTGAAGGGGATAAGTTTCTGTTGACATGGAAGTAGAAAACACTGTACAAAAACAAGGTTATATATATATATATAAACTACTCACAAGGTTGCTGAAGACTTCGACAACCTTGTGAGTAGTTTCTTTTATGAAAATATACTGTGATATCTTGAATATCATGCCAACTGAATCATGAGGCGGCCTGTGTGCAGCACAATCAGCTGGAGGACATCATAAACGAGAGATTCAATTAAGTCTCCCGTGAAAACCAAATTGAGTTGCAAATGAGTGTATTTCTCGAAAAGAAGGTTATGTACAGTAAATACAACGGTATAAAATACAAGGCTGATTTCGATCAACGATAATCGTTTTTGTGAGGTTGGAAACCCCTGTGCTCCATTTTCATGTCATCCAGGTGCGTGTTGTACACTGGTCAAACACGGACGCACGAACAGTATGACGTTATTCTTCAGCACACACAACAGGGGACTTGATCGCTTGAACGAGGTCATACCGGCCACCGAATGCCTTGTATGAGAATAACAAGGTGTCTGGATACTGTCCATCGCTAGGTTGTCATGATTATGAGATGAGAGAGAAGTTGGATCAGAAAAATCAAACTTAAGTGAAAACTATATTAAGCACAGGAGTTTTCTGTACCTGGTGGTTTCGGGTTTGCTGTGTAATAAAACCTGCTTCAAAATTACGGTTTGTTTTTCATGGTATTTTCCGGTAAGTAGAACGATGTGTACAAGTGACTAGAATTGTTTTTGGTATCTTGCGATGGCGGTTTTCCCGTATCAGCCAAACAGACGCTGCTTTTCAATGCACATATCTGCAGCAGTTTCGGTTATCTCTCCCTAGAAGTGTGGATTAAAATATTCCGCAATAAAAAGGTAATATGTTACTCATAAGGTTGCTCAAAACTCTTCGACAACTCACGACCGGTTTCGCCCTTCCTAGGGCTCATTAGTAGGCACGCTCAGAAAAAAAAACAAGAGATTCATCTGGGCTCCAGGTGAGTCTCCCATCAAAGCTAAATTGATATACAATACAAATGAGTGGTCGAAATAAAAAAAACAGTTATGGAAGGTCAATGCGGTACACAGAGATTAATATGACTGTCACAAGTGCATGTGGTGTTTTGTACATTTCTTTTGCTTCCACCGCAATATTACGTATTTCATCAATTGCATAAACGTTTTTACCTGAATTCGCAAAACTACAAAACCGCGCTTTTTGAGAAACGTGGTCACGTGCTCCGACATTCTCCTGATTTTCCTCACGCTTGCAGCAGCCATTCGCGAGTTTCTTGTGAAAACCCTGGTATCAACACATTACAGACTACCTTCAGATTTTACTATATGTGGGAGGCGTTCAAAAGAAGACCCCCTGAAAAACTATAAATGGATTATTATTTATTCACTTGCACAGACCAACGACGAAATATTATGAATAAACACTTATGAATGGGTTTGTCCATTTAGAACGTCTTGTAGTGGACTAGGACCTTATCAGCGTGTTCGGATAAAGTAACAAGCAAAGTAACCAATACAAAATCACAAAATCACAATAGGAAAAGAATCAATAGTCAAATGGGGACTCACGAATGTGTAGATCCAATAGTCCACTACAACGACCCAAATGCAGTAGCTGGCTGCGGAGGGAAATATTTACTTGTCGGAATTTCCCACAGATGGTTCCGCGTGCGTGATATATTCCACGGTAGGAAAATTTTTCACGGCTAAAAAAATGTCACAGAGATTTATTGTGACGTTCAACGGTTGGCACAAACACAGAGATTCGGTCCTACTAGTTCAGCAGTCAACAAACAGTTCAATGGAGCGTAAATGCACTCGTTCAGCAAGAAGTCATCAGGTCGCACCGGAAAGTTGTGTATTCGTAACATTAAAACAAACGTCATGATACAATGTGAACGACAGTTACAAAGTGTGGTTTAAGTCCAGGAAGAATGGTAAGTGTGACAACGGATTACAGACACTACAGTCTTTATTATTGTATACTAAATCTGGAGTTATTAGTTTTATTTCTTTGCCAAACACTCCTGGTGAAGTTGCTTTTGTGTTAGCCAGACAAGCACAACGTCAGTGTCATTTGGATCATGTGTCGGTTTAACTGTCAGGGTTGCAGATTAAAGTAAAGTTGGATTCTGATGAAAATATCCCGATCATGATACCAGCCGGAATCAAGCACAAGAAGTAGAAAAGTTGCTGGTGCTTAACCTCTGGTGTCCTCCTCATGTAAGTGCATCCATACCTAGCTAAAAGCTATGTAGAAGCGAAACCATAGCTGGCTGGATTTCGCCACTAGACTTACGGTACCAAAGAACCACAATAATCTGTTCTTCTAACCGTTTGTCGTTCGGTTACTGAACAGATATTTTGTAGTTCTATGGAAAAGTAGTCAAACATGCTGGGGTAGTCAATATTTTCCGTTCCCCCCGGTACTGAAGTACTTAAGGAGATCCATCAAGAAACTGCGCAAACATCACCAATCAAACTGTCACGAATAAAAAAATCACAGACGCACTACCAAAAAGTTCAGCCAAGAGTGGTTTGTTTTGACTCTGTGGTGCTTGGTTCGCAGGTATAAGTGAAGATAATCCCGTTACCAAGTCACCCTCGTGCTATCGATATCCCCGGTTTCATAATTCACTTTGCAAATTAGTCCGAATTCATACTTTGATTCTACCAGGTCGTTCGGCTTCTGAGGGTCATATTCATAAAATAGAATTCTGGACCACATTGACCCAAGTCGGTTTCAGGCTGTAGTGAAGCGAAAACTTTGACGAAAACACCTGGATGAATGCCTTTTTCTTAGCGCTGTTTTCTACCAACGGCGATTCTCTACGTTATGGACTCATCAGAATATTCGTCAGGATGTGATCCCCGTCTGATTCCACTTCGTTTATATCTTCTGAAGTGACGCAAGAAAACGTAGAAACCCAGTCAGCTTTGCTGTCACAAAGCGCTCAGTTGTCTAATGTTTTCAAAATACAAGGTAAATTTCAATGAACTGAAGAAACGCATGGAATGATACAGTGTATCTGAAGAATGAAATTTGCAGTTACATGCCGGCGGTTCACTAACCTGTATGCTTACCGAAAGGATAAACGGATTCTAGCACTGTATGACCCTCTGGTTTTTTACTTATCGATTATGCAGATTACATAAAAACACTTAGGAACCTCGGAGTGATGTTAAACGAATTATTAAAGCACTTGTAGATGGCTTTTCTCTTGTTGTGACCCTTATTTTCGTACGTCATTTACACGCCTGATTGATCTGCACGTGGTGTTTCAATCATGGCAGTTCGAGGTACCCGTGAAAGGAAAAGTGCTTTCGAGTGCGGAGTTGTTTGTTTGTAAACATGAACTAAGCGCTTATTATCTATCAGACAAGGCAATGAAAACCTCGTCTGCACAGAGCTTTTGAAAAAGTAAACAGATTGAAACGTCCTTCTGAGCTTTCCTCGACGTTAAACAGGCACGGTAAAACAGTTAAAAAATTTCGGCATCAAACATCCATCAGATTGACAGATGGTGCTTTAAATCAAATGACCGAATACTAGTCGCACGTTAACTCAGTGGTTGGCGTTATTACACCCGTATGCCATCGCACCCTTTAATTGGTATGATATAGAAAAACAAAGATTAAAGTGCTGGTTTGTTGAGTCCAGCCTGTCAGCTCTAATAAACTTGCTTCTCAGTGACAGAGGCCTCAAATAAACCTCTATGCCACCTAATGCGCTTCAGCCATAATGGATCCAGCCCAAATGACAAACAGCACAAACGATACGGGAATTGGATGACGCCGGAAATAAGGACTTGGTAAACGAACGCTGCACATTCTCCACAGCAGGCCCGCGAATACGGGCAAATTCAGCACTGGACTCAAGAATGAGTCATACAAATTGTTTAAAGATGGCAGTTAAACATGATTTATTGTAGAAGAATCAGTGGATAAAAGCGCACAGCTTGAGAGCTTTGGCCACTCTGTACCTTGCATGTGGGTTAAAACTAAATGCACAGGAATACATAAAACCTAGGTCTCTCACTTCGGAAAGGGTAGGAATCGGGAGTCCATTGGGAATAAGCATCCTAGGAGGAATCTGGAATTGATGTGAGAGGGCTTTGCTTTTTTGAACGGCGAGAGAAAGACAGGAGCTAGAGTACTAGAGAGATAAAGAATTCAGATCAGACTAAATGTTAGCAAGAGTAGAAACAGAGTTACTGGCCTTAAACGTGTAATCTATCTTAATATCATCAGCCAACAGAAAAAGGGATCCATCAGACATTAATGTCCCCACGGACAAACGGGACATATTCAACATTTCTGTAAGTCCAAAAACGTGTCACTCGAATTCTGATCCAAATACTGACGTGAAAGCATTATTTGAAGACATTTCTACCCTTTCTTTGTCTATATTGCTCCGAAATTCGTCACTCGATTTAAAGCTCTTATACTCGCTTCTGGTCAAAAACATAATTTCAGTGTCGAGTCCATTATTCCACAGTCAGATCTAACTGCATTATGCCTCAGTGTGATGACAGTACTTACAGATGTTAATATCGGTGACATCACTGGGCATTCTGTACCTCTAGTTGGTAGTTGCACGATCCCTGTGGGATTACCCCAAGGTACCTCTATCGATTGCAATTTTTTGGTTTTAACGTCGGGACCATCGATTATAGGACTCAAAGTTCTGCCCTCACTGCGAACTAGCATCACCTTACTGACTTCTGTGAATGACAATGAACTCAAACAACTGATTCTTAAATGTTCTAAGGCCAGAGGTGGCATGAAAATTCTCAAGGTGAGACTCGAAGTTACAGGAGAGCCTATTTTTCTTAAGAGACGAATTATTCCATTTGGCTTACAGGAACCTGTTTGTGAAGCATTAAATTCAATGTGTGCGAAGGGTATACTGACTCCTGTCAAATAATCGAATATGGCAACGCCGATAGTTACTCCAATAAAGACTGATGGTAGTACTCCGAGGATTTGTGGTGACTACCGGATAACGCCAAATACGCGGTAACTGTAATGTACATGTACAACGAAAGAGCCCGAAGACGTAGTGTATCGTTTGTCAGGTTCAAGTGTGTTTTGAAAAATCGATCTAAAAGATGCTTATCTTCAAATACCAGTGGACGAAGCCTCTAGTAACCTTATTGTGATCAACACACCGTTTGAGTTATTCCGATACAATTTCCTTCCCTTTGATTTGAACGTTCCACCAGCTGTATTTCAGCAAGGTATGAATGCTATTGAAAAGATTTGAAGGGTGTTGAGACGTACCAAGATGACGTCACAGTACACACTGCTGATGATGCTTCTCATGATATGCGTCTGTTCTGTTTACTGAAGCTATTTTCTGAGTCCAATGTAGCTATTCACCCTGATAAACGCACTTTTGGCACCACTTTCATGCCTTGGCTACATTGTGGATGGTAGCAGTTTTAAACTCGATGCAAACCGCCTATCTCATTTAGTATCATCACCAACCAATCTGCAAGAACTGCGTTCAGTTCTGGGAGCACTTCAGTATTACTCTCGTTTTATCCCCAATCTTGCTAAACATGCAAGTTGCTTGTTTGATGGCATACTGGCCAATCAGTTTTCTTGGTCCTTCAAACATGAAAAGACGTTGCGTGCAATGCTTGGTTATCTTCAGGTTTTAGCCGTTTTGGAACCATTTTCCACCAAGCATCATTCGACCTTCATTACTGATGCTTCTCCCACTGGAATAGGAGCAATCCTTGAACAGCGTGGTAGACCAGTGGTCTGTATATCCCGTCGACTTTCAAAAGCCTAACGTGGATGATCTCCGACTCAACAGGAAGCACTTGTGGTGTATTTGGCTGTCAAACAGCCCCCTTTACTACTGCTCACGAGGCTTTAAATTTCGTGTATCACCCAACAAAATCTTTGGCGAATTCATCTGCCGCTATGGTGCAACGGTGGATTATTACACTGAGTTCGTGCACCTACATGGTTGTTCATCGTAGTGCAAAAATCACCAACCTGCAAGAACTGCGTTCAGTTCTGGGAGCACTTCAGTATTACTCTCGTTTTATCCCCAATCTTGCTAAACATGCAAGTTGCTTGTTTGATGGCATACTGGCCAATCAGTTTTCTTGGTCCTTCAAACATGAAAAGACGTTGCGTGCAATGCTTGGTTATCTTCAGGTTTTAGCCGTTTTGGAACCATTTTCCACCAAGCATCATTCGACCTTCATTACTGATGCTTCTCCCACTGGAATAGGAGCAATCCTTGAACAGCGTGGTAGACCAGTGGTCTGTATATCCCGTCGACTTTCAAAAGCCTAACGTGGATGATCTCCGACTCAACAGGAAGCACTTGTGGTGTATTTGGCTGTCAAACAGCCCCCTTTACTACTGCTCACGAGGCTTTAAATTTCGTGTATCACCCAACAAAATCTTTGGCGAATTCATCTGCCGCTATGGTGCAACGGTGGATTATTACACTGAGTTCGTGCACCTACATGGTTGTTCATCGTAGTGCAAAAATGATTCCTCATGCTGATCTCTTGTCCAGAATTCCATCATGTGACTTGAGTTGGGATAACAGTAATGATTGGGCCCTAATTCAAACATGTTAGCGGTACCCTTAAACAGAAAAGGCTTACCCTTCACAGAGAATTACTAAACCAAGATGAAGTATCCGCAATCTGGCGTCGTCATGAGAATTTTGATAACCGGAGTAAGTTATTGAAGTTCCGGGCCAAGAGAATTGGGGAACTGTAATAACTAACGAATAAGATGACTAAGGGTGATAGACAGAGGTAAAAGGCTTGGAAGCGTTTAGGGTTGATGTGTTTACGAGAACCCAGTCTTGTTTGGTGCCAATTCCGTGATGAAAGCAGTAGTGAGATGTGCTCGCTGGTCGCACAGTGGAAAGGAAGCGCACGCTGAGGGCTGTCAGGCAATGAATGGTGCAGATGGACGTCGTCTGCAAACATGCAGCTGGAAAATATTACAGTGGACAACAAAATACTTATGGGAGGAAAATATATTGAGAGGGGTTAGATTAGTCTGGAAGATTTGTTCTGAAACTGGGAAAAGTCGCAATCTATCCGTATCTGCATCGAACAAAGATGCAACCTTTTTCTGTTTGAACTGACCGATCCACGCTGTATTCAGTATAAAAGTAAATGTAGTCAGTAAAAAGAACCTCATTATGATGTGCTGTCTTATGCGCTTACACCCACAAACGCTCCTGCATAAAATATGGATGGAACCTGATAAGATGAATGCCGCTAACCTCGGATGGTTGCCACAACTAGAAATGTCTACTACCAGCCGCGACCATAATTTGCTGAATGAGCCAAACCTACCCAATTTGTGCTTCTCATAGCCTTTTGCTAGATCATGCACCAGCACGTGGTAGTGTGTGTCATTCGCGGTGTGGAAAAGTTTTTCCTCAAAAGAGTAAATACTCGGCAAACGCTGGCCGTTCGGCCACTATCTCAAACAATGCCTTAATTAGAGTGGTTAGCAACGATAAGCTACGGTAAGAAATTTGCGCACATTTGTGTTATGGCTCAGTCGGATTGAAGCGTTCACTGCCTATTTCCTCTACAGACTGGCACATCTTTCCGCCATTGAGACACATGCGAACAGTTAGGAGGGATACTAAGGGACCCAATGATCCACCATCATGAGTACATATATGAAAGAGTTCGTAGGTATGACAACCATGGGCTCCTCACACTTGTGTCCACCCTTTCTAGAAAGAGTCCATCCAACTCTGAATGAATCCCTATCTCAGTTTTGCAATCGGATAACACCATAATCATTAGCAGTACGACATACACTGTTTCAGCTGTCAAAAACAGTCTTGATAGCGTAAGAGTTACATGGAAATGGCTATTGTTTGCCTACTTCCAGAGGCTCAGTTACAAAAAAAAAGCTTTTTGGTTTTGTCATCAGAGGCATTATCCCCTGGTGGTCCGTTGCAAAGACCAAGCTATCTGATAGTCTTGCAGGGCTTTCTTGATGCACAAGTCGCCTCCGGAAGCCCAGGAGGAAAACAAAGGCATCGGCTCTGCAAAACTTCAAAAAAGTTTAAACTGAGAATAAAAGATCTTTCAGGTAGAGCAACCAGAACCCATCTAATTATTCCTCTGTAGTGTAGCAAAGTTTGTGTCCAAGAAAAAATGTTGATGTTCCCCGGATCCGGATGTGGGAAAGAAGCCGTAAAGCGTGAACAAACTGTTTCAACCACCAGACTAGGAGGCACGCTATTACAAGGCGACAAATAAACCTTCGAATTAGAAAATATGCAAGCGTCTCTGATAACTCCAAAACTCATTGGTGCAGACTTTTTGGTGCAGCGGAAATTGTATCACAGTGACCACCCCCAATCTATTTTGGACACTTTTACAAGATGTATGAGGTTCAGCAGTCACCTTNTAACCTCTACACTACAATCAAAAAAAAGTGCCTAAAAAAAGATGTTGATGCTGCCAAGATCTCGTCAATTTTCTGGGATGAACGGAATTGATAGTGGCCGAGTTTTTTTGTCCGTCGTCCTCCGGAAGCGACTTGTTTCTAATACAGAGTTGGGCTATATTACAGATACAGCTTTATGCGACTTTGCTGGTAGTGGCTTTAATGCCCCCAAGGCCTCCTGGAAATTTACAGGTTTAAGTAGCCATACACGGGATAGAGTCTGTTGCCCACTATTTCCGTATCGCTTTGTGCTTGTCGTTCAGATGGATGGCACAAGATGAAAGGGTATGACGCCGCTCTCTATGCTTTCAGCGCTGGGTAGCAAGCGGGACAGGGTAAATAGTGCCTAAATTTGCTCCGAACTGGTTACCAAATATGGCGTGAACAACAATCGCAGGTTATTCCATGCATTGGGGCCTAAAAATATAGTCTGAGATCGAAAACCCTAATGCGATACCATTGTAGTTTGTTAGTTGGTTCATCAGTGGAAAATCTGTTGGCCGAACCTTCGTCTAACAAGGTATTGTGAGGTTTCGTACCTTTATTTTGCTTCCACTATAACACTAGATATTTCAGCACTTGCATAATCGTTTTTTGTATGAATATGAAAAACTATTAAAAATGCGCACTCGTACAATTTCACAGAATACAAGCGTGGTCACGTGCTTCGACTCTCTCTTTTGATTTCGCTCCGGCTTAAAGTGGTCATTCGCGAGTCTCATGTCTAACTCTGCTACCAAAACATTTCAGACCATCTTCAGAATCTATTATATGTGGGAACTGTTCAGAAGAAGACCCCTGGAACACCATAATTGGATGATTGTTTATTCGCTGACCTGGGCCAACGACGAACTATTTTAGAGAACAGTTATTAGTGAGTTTGTTTCATCTGACCTCTTTATTATTGTATACCGAACCTAGTGTTATTATTTTCATTTCTTTGTCACACCCTCCTGGTAAACTACCTTATTTGGTAGCCAGACCACTACAGTGTAATTGAGTATTGAATCATCTTGGAGGCAATGATAACACGGGGGGAGAAGATCAAGATCATGAGAGCTCGTAAGACACTTTTTGAGAGTTGGGTGTTTCTAGAATCGAAAGTAGACTTGGACTTGAAAGGAACTCTGGGATGTCGTTGACGTAGATCAAAAACTGGAGTGGTCCAAAGACAGAGCCTTGGTAACTCCAATGGAGACCGGCACCGAAGAAGAGAAGGTCGGTCCCATGTTCACTCGGAATGCTTTGTATGACAGGAACACACTAACCCAGGGTGGAATTTACCCTTGAATCCCACAAGACTCGAGTTTGTGGAGCAGCCAGACGTGTGGGGCTCCATCGAGTGCCCTTGAAAAGCCGAGAAATATGGCATCCGGTCGGAGTCCCTTGTCTTTAGCTTGGGCCAAGCTATCCATAAATATGAGGATGCCTGTCACACAAAAGGGGCTTGAGAGAAATTCATGGTGCACTAAGGGTGTCAAGTTGGTGGTGGTGAGATGACGCATTCCACCACATTGCATGCTACGCTAGTGAGGCCAATAGGCCTGTGGCTGCCTATGGCCTGGGCGATACTCGGCCACCAGTTTTGTAGATGCCGTGGCAATTGCTTCCTTCCAATCAGAGGGAAGGTTACCTTCATTGGGCGACTGGCGAAGCACCAGGTAGAAATGCTTTGCCAGTGTGAAAGACGTTTCCTTCAGGACCCTTAGATGAACCTCGTCTGGCCCCAACCCGTAGAACGGGTTGGTCTCATGCAAGAGTTGATAAGTGTCCTGCTCAGTGAAGACTGTCTCGGCTAGAGGACTCCGTAGTTGACAAGATTAGATGTGACGTGGTCGCTGGAAACGAGTAGGTGAGATGACTCAGTCAAGTAGGAACCGAATGATTGCGTGTATGCTATTGAACTGGATATGGCGGTAACGTGCCATCAGTTCACAGACACTTCGGTTTCTAGGCAGCTCTGCTACTGATCTCATGTTCTAGGTGACTGGGCTGAGGTGCGCAATTCCGTGAGGAGCGGGATTTTTGGGTTCGCCGAGGGAATTTGCAGATCCAGAACAAACCCAATGTAAGATCATAGGTATTTTTGGTTCGGCTGAGGATCGCTTCGGGTTTGAAGCCCAGCTCAGGTGGATTGGACAACGGCCAAACAGGGCGTCCGAATCAGGTATTGCCGAAGATTATAAACCTGGGAAGAAGGGAAAATGGGATGAGATCAGTAACGCCTGGTTGGTTTTAGGAGGCATGAGGTTAAGTGAAATCTATGAATATAAAAAAGGAACGTTCACTACGATTAAGGTGGTGACAAAAAGTGTTTAAATGAGACGGGGAAGGGGTATATTTGTACTCAGTAGGCCAGCGATCAAATACTGTCTAAGCTTGCCGATTATAACACCAGTGACAAAACTCTGTATAAGTACGCAGAGAGACCGCTTTGGTTCCATGCCTTTTCCCCGGTGAGGTGATTGGCTTATTTCTACAAAGTATCTCACGTACACAAATGGCGCATTTTTTTCTGGGCAAGGTCCACTATTGTTGCTTCTTTTCATCGGCCGATTTCTGCTTTCCAGTGGTTTTGCATTTTACGAAATGCAAATGTGCCACCTGCAAATGCCTTTTTTGGAAAGTAGCTGAGTACTCTTTTCCAAAAGATACCAAATCCCTCTGGTCCTATGTGATGAACATGACTGATACTCTATTCGTTGCTCTATTCATTATTCTCTTGTTTTAATATTCCATATGCTGTACATATTCGCCAATTCAAATACATACGTGCTGGTTGCCACTCTTCGCTGAATTCTGGATTTCTAGTTCGTCTGGTTATACCGACATACGTACGAAACTTAATTCTCACATTTTGGTGTCGCTATTGAAACGATTCATAATGCCTGCCGAAATGGAACCATTAGATGTTAGTTCAACTGCGCGTGAAGTAGAGGATTATTTGGAACGATTCGACATATGGTGCCTCACAAAATCCGA
>NW_008752017.1:470456-473153 GCF_000715545.1 Opisthorchis viverrini | reverse complement strand
ACAAAAATTGGCCTAATGAATGTGTGCGCTCCGAGTTTGAAAATCTTCTCGCTATGTCCCCGTCGTGTGTTCGCTGGGTCAAAGGTGAAAAACCTGTTCGCCAATCTTTGTACAAATAGGGCATAAGTAAGAATTAGGTCCCCTCGGAGGCTACGCTTTAGCGTGGACGACAGTCGGAGGAAGGTTATTCTACGCAGCAAAGATCTGAACTGAAAAAACTTTATTCCTGATGAAAATCTTAACATGTTGGATCAAGAATCTGTTGGCCAAACCTTGTACAAACGGGGAAAATGTAAAAGTCCTCCTCGGAGTCTACGATAATCTAAGGAAAGGAGGCCAATCGCCGCTGGACGCCTTTCATAGTCCACGGATTGAAAGCCTGCATATATATTCATAGCAGCGCTTTGCAAACGATCGGTGAATGTAACGTCCTTCTTGCGTCCTGAGTATGTTTGGTACCATCAAGAGGCCGTCGGACTTGGGCCCAATTGGGAAGTCCGTGCAAGTGATATTCAAAATTTCGAGCCAAATCATTTTAAGGATGGCGAATCTCTTTTGAAACGACTTCTGATGGTACAGTGAGAAGGGCATGTCTGAAGAAGACCAGATAAGGAAATCATTTTCAATCCGCTCTTGTCGTGTCTTCTGGTGCTGACTGACGATCACGAAAAAAGCGTTCTTTGAGTTCTCACCAAGTTTGACATGGATGCATGTCCCGTCAATCCGAAAAAGGTTCCAATCAAACAGCCGGGCAGTGAATACATCCGTTTCGAGGGCACTGGCATTTGAACTCAAGCAGGGCAAGTCGTCTTCAGAAAGTAGACTTGGACTTGAAAGGAACTCTGGGATGTCGTTGACGTAGATCAAAAACTGGAGTGGTCCAAAGACAGAGCCTTGGTAACTCCAATGGAGACCGGCACCGAAGAAGAGAAGGTCGGTCCCATGTTCACTCGGAATGCTTTGTATGACAGGAACACACTAACCCAGGGTGGAATTTACCCTTGAATCCCACAAGACTCGAGTTTGTGGAGCAGCCAGACGTGTGGGGCTCCATCGAGTGCCCTTGAAAAGCCGAGAAATATGGCATCCGGTCTGAGTCCCTTGTCCTTAGCTTGGGCCAAGCTATCCATAAATATGAGGATGCCTGTCACACAAAAGGGGCTTGAGAGAAATTCATGGTGCACTAAGGGTGTCAAGTTGGTGGTGGTGAGATGACGCATTCCACCACATTGCATGCTACGCTAGTGAGGCCAATAGGCCTGTGGCTGCCTATGGCCTGGGCGATACTCGGCCACCAGTTTTGTAGATGCCGTGGCAATTGCTTCCTTCCAATCAGAGGGAAGGTTACCTTCATTGGGCGACTGGCGAAGCACCAGGTAGAAATGCTTTGCCAGTGTGAAAGACGTTTCCTTCAGGACCCTTAGATGAACCTCGTCTGGCCCCAACCCGTAGAACGGGTTGGTCTCATGCAAGAGTTGATAAGTGTCCTGCTCAGTGAAGACTGTCTCGGCTAGAGGACTCCGTAGTTGACAAGATTAGATGTGACGTGGTCGCTGGAAACGAGTAGGTGAGATGACTCAGTCAAGTAGGAACCGAATGATTGCGTGTATGCTATTGAACTGGATATGGCGGTAACGTGCCATCAGTTCACAGACACTTCGGTTTCTAGGCAGCTCTGCTACTGATCTCATGTTCTAGGTGACTGGGCTGAGGTGCGCAATTCCGTGAGGAGCGGGATTTTTGGGTTCGCCGAGGGAATTTGCAGATCCAGAACAAACCCAATGTAAGATCATAGGTATTTTTGGTTCGGCTGAGGATCGCTTCGGGTTTGAAGCCCAGCTCAGGTGGATTGGACAACGGCCAAACAGGGCGTCCGAATCAGGTATTGCCGAAGATTATAAACCTGGGAAGAAGGGAAAATGGGATGAGATCAGTAACGCCTGGTTGGTTTTAGGAGGCATGAGGTTAAGTGAAATCTATGAATATAAAAAAGGAACGTTCACTACGATTAAGGTGGTGACAAAAAGTGTTTAAATGAGACGGGGAAGGGGTATATTTGTACTCAGTAGGCCAGCGATCAAATACTGTCTAAGCTTGCCGATTATAACACCAGTGACAAAACTCTGTATAAGTACGCAGAGAGACCGCTTTGGTTCCATGCCTTTTCCCCGGTGAGGTGATTGGCTTATTTCTACAAAGTATCTCACGTACACAAATGGCGCATTTTTTTCTGGGCAAGGTCCACTATTGTTGCTTCTTTTCATCGGCCGATTTCTGCTTTCCAGTGGTTTTGCATTTTACGAAATGCAAATGTGCCACCTGCAAATGCCTTTTTTGGAAAGTAGCTGAGTACTCTTTTCCAAAAGATACCAAATCCCTCTGGTCCTATGTGATGAACATGACTGATACTCTATTCGTTGCTCTATTCATTATTCTCTTGTTTTAATATTCCATATGCTGTACATATTCGCCAATTCAAATACATACGTGCTGGTTGCCACTCTTCGCTGAATTCTGGATTTCTAGTTCGTCTGGTTATACCGACATACGTACGAAACTTAATTCTCACATTTTGGTGTCGCTATTGAAACGATTCATAATGCCTGCCGAAATGGAACCATTAGATGTTAGTTCAACTGCGCGTGAAGTAGAGGATTATTTGGAACGATTCGACATATGGTGCCTCACAAAATCCGA
>NW_008752017.1:414738-468688 GCF_000715545.1 Opisthorchis viverrini | reverse complement strand
ATACATACGTGCTGATTGTTACGGTTCGCTGAATTCTGGATTTCTAGTTGGTCTGGTTACACCGATATACGTACGAAACTTAATTCTCATATCCTGTATGGCTCTTTCACTGGAGCTGGTCGCATATTAATTGCTTGAATAAGCTACTATCTTCTAGAAAGTCTGTACGGCAGAAATTCCGACTCTATGTATCACCCTTCGGATTTCTGGCCCAGTGGTAGTTGCAGTCAATCGTCATCACGCAGCGGCAACCCGGTCTCAGTGGGGCCTTGATTAAAACTTGACCAACAAATTGTCTTTCGTTGTGTAACAAGCAAACGGTATCTTCGAGCGACGCGTAATACCAGGACCTTTAGGAAGGCAACACAACTTCGGAGCTGGTTTTCTATACGGCACTGTTGGTGCGAGGCAAATTCATGAATTATACGAAACTCGACAGCAAATACACGCCCAAAACAAATGGTCCACTTGGACTACACAAGTGTAAACCAGGTGAGCTAAAAGGCTCCCGTATGAGGCAGTCACACGTGCACAGAGTCGGCCTCAAGTGGCTGGGCGACTTCAAGTCCAATTGAGTGAAGTCGTAAGGACAAACAAACGTCAGTCCATATACACGCACGAAACACAAAAGTGGAGCGGTTGTTACAAATAGGGACAGAATAAACGTGAGGAATTTCAAATGTCAACGTAATGGATGATAGGCCGCCGGCCAAATTCAGCGGACGCCCCGGTTCTTGATCCTATCTAAGAAGCATGGTCAGCTACTGTCACGAATGGTCCGAGTTCATCCCTGCCACCTGTAGCGACTTCGATAAAGCACAAGCCTAATTGCGTCCTTTCGGTATACATATCTCTATATTATCTCTCTTAAGAAAGTCTCCTGCCGTTCTAACATGCAGGGTTATCACTAAGCCATCTGAGCTCGCCTCACAACCATCTGTTACCAGTACACACCATTTTTCACGGGGCACATCTCCATTAGAGGATAGAGTCCCTTTTTCTACCCTGTCCGTTTTAACCAATAGATATTTTTGTAACGTAAAGACCGAGCTGCAACCTTCTGTAGCTTCACCCAACGGAAAAACCGGGCTATTATTAGGCCTAGGCCATTATTTCGTTCGGGTTTGTGAACATACACTACGAAGCTCTTCAACTCGGGCGGCTTCTGTCGAGGGTGAGAAGGCCAACTTCGTTTTCTTTCGAATAAACGTCCGTATCCAGTTTATCATCCGTACGGCGGAATGAGGTTGTACGTCCTTCGAGAGCCAGTACCTACTGGGTTATTCCCAAAAGTTACGTGTCTCTATTGAGCAGGTGACGACTCATCACTAACTATTGGTAGTCCATTTACGACAAAGGTACAAAATATAGAAGTTATGTTATGAACACTGTACAGAGCTATCATGGAGTCTGTCCAAAACACAGTACGTCGAAAGTAGCGCATTTCACTTTTTCCAATTAGACCCACTGATTGGACCGCCAAACACGCAGCTGTAAACTCTAACCTTGGCATTGAAAAGGACTTAAGAGGAGCCGCTCGCACCGCACCACTCTCTATTGTCAGTTATGCTTTCTTGTCCTCCAAGGAGAAACCAGCGTTATACGCTGAAATGTCCGTGAATTCCGCATGGTGGAGCTACTGCAAAGAATTGTGGACGTCCTGAATGTATACGGTCATACACCAGCTGAAAACTTTCTGCGTCGCCCCAATGCCCGTCGGACCAAGAAGTATCCAACCAAGCAAGGTCTTTACGGAAAACGGCTGTTTTTTATTTCCTACGCGCAGATCGCATATCCAGTGCGCTTCGGATGCATTTCGTCAAGGTGTGGCCACGAGCTAGCCACTTCTTTGGCAGATGGGACAGCTCGCGTGGGTAAGTTGTCAGCGACGAATGCTTTGTTAATGCTTATCGACTGACTCTCACCCATTGGCTAAAGCCTGGTGTCATTGGGTTAGGTGGTGTATTCTATTAGACCGCTCAGTGTAGCAACGGTCATAGGGGCGGGCAGCAGCCTGACCCCGGAAAGTCCCGCCTCACTAATCTTATATCCTACACGGTTTCTAAAAACGCATAATTTGCCACCCTTCCTGCTGGATTGTCAAGCTTAACAGGGATAATTCCTAGGCGTGCTGCTCACTACCTCGAGTTAAGGCACAAACACCCTTCGCCTATGGAAAGGTTCCCGCTTTGGTGCAAAACCTATGTTGTCGTGCCCTGCAACCAGACGGGTCGCATCAAACAACTTACGTGCATACTTTAGCCATGTGGGAATTCCCTTAACAAACAAGGCATGCATTATGCTCCCGTGTTCGCCTCTAGCGCTCAGGAACGTCCACAGATAGAAGGTGCTGGCAGACGAAAATTGTGCGGAGCTGTGAACACAATGGGCGGGCGCTTTGGCTGCTGTCTGCGATTGGCTTTGTGTTTGTTAGGAAGCTTGTGAAATCATCCCGGCTGATGGGTTGGTTGGTGGAAGTTAGCGTAACAGGAGGGCATCTTACGTCCCAAACCAAATTTGGGCAACACCGAAGCGCGTCTTGGCAAAATCCGTCAAGTCGGTGTAAGTTGGGTCCCGGCCAATTATCGATATCTTATCTGCCACCACAGCTCATTTGTGCTGCAGTGGTGAGGGAAGAGAACGCACGATACTTTCTACAACCACATGCGAGTGCAAGCCTGAAACGTAGCGCATTAGCGCCACCACAGTTTCACAACCCCGCATTTTTAAGCACGAGTCCCACATTGACTTGGCAGCTCCAGTTGTTTGTCGTGCCGGTCGGAACATGCTTTCAAGTAGACAGTGGTCATTTATATGGGGCTGACCAAAAGGAATGCATAGTCTCCAGTACGCTGAAGTATGCTACTTCCAGCAGAAGAATCACGCATTCATCAATGGCTGCACTCGCGTCGCCTTAACAGTATTGGGTTAAATACAGGAGACGCTGACCGGCGTTCCCAACCTTGCTTTCACTATATATCTCAAATTGGCATGTAAACCTCCTGTAATGACTCGGACTATCATCAAATTATGATAGTTCCACCTTGGATAGTTCCACGGTGGTTGTCACTGGAGTGATGGGAATGGCCGGTTTTGGAGCTGGAGATGACGGTCCTACATTACCGGCAAAGCTAGAGGTGTTTCGCCTAACTGAAAGGATTTCACGTACCGCTTTATCCGGTCGGCTGGGGCCACTGGTTCCAAGGCTTCATCTGGTGAGTCCCCAGCTTAGTTTTAGGTGGTTCGGTCTTGCTCTGTGCCTCCAGGAGAGCCCGCTAGAGTTTGACCTCTCGCTTAACTCGATAATTCTGGAGCTGAACAATCCTTAAAGCTTTCATAGACACGCTATCTTTTCGACTAAGTGAACAAAGTGACTTACAAGAACCGGGGCGCGGACCGAACTGCACTACAATCGTCTGCCCCTTCGCTTCAATGGTTTCCGCTTTCTGGGCCCCTGTTTCCGTCCAAACGGCTTCAAATGTTAGCATATTCATTTTAAGCAAGACGACAAAAGTTGTCGAGTGCTGCAACCCCAGAAGTTTTGAATCCACATTTAAAGTTTATTGTCGACGATCAGGTAGCAAATGGAGTAAAAAGCCAGCACACGATGATCACCATGCCATAGGGGACGCTTAATTGTTATTAGATCAAAAAAGGCCATTTATCGATAGCAATTTGATCCAGTGTGAATGGTAGTTCAACTGCAAGGTATCTGTTTGGTGCGCCTAAAGGTTGGGTCGAGGTGCCCCCTCGCTGTACTTTAATAAGCGCCTCTGTAAAATGTCACCAGAACTCGACCTGCTGGGATTCCCTTCGGAAAACTTTCGGAGATAAAAGGGTCATCTACCGGCAGGAGGTGCGTAGAGTTGCAGCTGATGAGAATGGAGCAAGGCTCTTTGAAAGGAACAGGTAACTTTTCGGTGGACTCAGAGAGGTGCAGTGGTGTAAGACGCCCAAGGAGTGTCCGTACATGCAATGTAATCTGATCTCACTTCGCACCATGAAACGCCGCCGCAGATGGTTTAGAGATTTTCATTTAGCTGAAGTTTCTGATCAGCCGACAGTGGCTAAGTTGGTGTTTATTACTTTTTCACATTTACATGCACCACAATTTTTCTTCCTTTAGCAGAGTTTAATTTTGTGCTAGATATCATTTTAGATTTTGGCGACCTCACTCGGGCGATTTTGTACTACTTTCCACAAATGTGTCGTCCATTGTTGTTTCTTTCAGGAAGAGTGAAGTTCCGCTCTGATCTAAGTCTTCATTTTTACGCTGTGACATTTTTGTAATCTGTTGGGACTAACTTGTCCCTCAACCTAATGCACTTTTGCGGTTAAATAATTCTTGACCTAGCTGAGGCGTGTTGTGATTCGAAACTTTGCATTGCTTCCTGCGGCAATTCAGAAAATCAGAGTGTAGTTTTCGGAAGACAAATCGAGGACAATAACTGTGCTGACCGGCGACAAACTTCAGCTGGTGCGGCAATAACGCAGGGACTTTTTGGCTCACAGGAACAAGTCTACTCGCAGTTGGCATCAGCAAGTGCCCTGGATGCCCTGGGATAAGAGGGTGACACAAAATACAGTAAGACGCGGTCGGTTAGACTGTGCAAACAATTCCACGGTATTCAATAAAATCTGCAAATTTCAGGTTCGTTGGAATCAAGTAGCCCGTGCAAAAGTCCGGAAAATGGCCAGCGCTGCAGTGTTAATTACCCGTTTTTTGCTTCTTTCGCCATAGTAACCGACCGTAGCGCGGCGAAAGGGACACACTCAACTGACGTTAGCCACTGAGGGCCACACGTTTGCCCGGGTGATAACGAAATTTGATGCACGCTAGCGATGACAGTGGTCCACACAGTACTGTGCCGCCAATTTATACCGATACTAACTTGACGGAATTATCGTTCTGTCACTCCGGATGTATCACCAAACTCATCACTTGAAGGATGAAACCGGTGTTCGACAGTGGTGCCGCGCTGCCGTACAAAAAGTTCTATTTGAATGCCTGATTTGTAATAAATGAATAAAGGTGGAATAAAGTACTAGCCCGCTACAATATTTCGGAGGTCCCTACATCTACAGACACTTATTCGGACAATATGGATATAACCTGAAAACAAGAACGCAGTGCCATAGATTAGCAGCCTTGTCTTGCAGGGTCTTCAACCAGGCACAGTGGGGGTCACTCGACCTCCATCCTGAGTGTCGGGTCACATTGACACCATCCAGACTTTTGAAAAATTCTTCCTTATCCCTCTGCCACTTCAAGCATTGACCACTTCTTTGCATTTACCACTGTCAATTGGACACAAAACACTGTTTTTCAGCAAACAGTTCTTCGGTACGCACAATACAAGGCCTTATCAGCGAAGCTCGCGGTGTTAGATACACTCGTAGTCTCCATTACAGAATAGGATACTCGCTTTCTGATCAATCCGATACAGGTTTGGCGACGCCAGTCCACATGAACCATGGTTCTGAGACAACAATTTTCTAAGGCCCGCGGGTGATTCAGCTTAACTTCTCAGGCGGGCCAGGTCCCACGGCAAAGCAACAGAAAAGTCCGCACCGTTGTCTGAAAACCCCGCTAGAACCTAACCCTTCGGGTGAACTGGACAGCGAAGGCTTACCTCGCCGGTCGCCGTAGTTAAGCCAAATTTAATCCTGACCATTACGAATACGATGGGTAGGAGACAGGCCCTTGGGCTGCGGTATCGTACCCCGTGTCCCAATTGTCTTTCACTGAGTCACGGACTTGTACACAGGATTGAGGCATTCGTTCAAGTTTCTCGGGTCGTTTCTGTTCTTGTCATTCAGCGGCTGCCGTTCACCTGAAACGCACACGGAAAAAAGATGGAACACCGCCCTTCGAGTTATCAGTGAAGGATGGTAAACCTGTTAGGCCGAAGATTTGCATAAAATGGCGTCTAATAGTGCCTTGAACTGGTTATTCGCGAACGTGGCTGGACTACCGTCCTTGTGAACCATGGCCGGTGTAGCCGTAGCATACATGTATGCAATGAGTGAAATTCGGCACAGAACAATGTTTCAACAGCAAAAGTAATTTTGAAACGTGTTCTGCTCCCTTGAAACACAAATTTGAAACAATATTTCGGTCCAGGCACTTTTCGATTAGGTTTATCATAGTCGTCAAAAGATTCTGCTGATCCGTCTCTTCTGGGAGGAGGCGTTGAATTGCTACGCTCTCCGTTCCCCACATGCTGAAGCAAGTTGAAGTCGATAGCATCGACGTGCCATCAACTCGGTGTAAGCTGGCCTCCATAATCGGTTCATTTAAACAACCCATTGCTGGCAAGAAGTCGGCAAGATATCCAATCGAAATGGACACCATATTCATAAAATTCCCAGTATTGGAATTTCTATGGTCTCAGAAAGTTTAATTCCAGGTTTCAAACGGTGATTCACTAAGCATTGTGCACACCATTTTGGACCCCATTAAAGGACCGCGCAAACCGAAATTCAGTGTGGCGAAAAATACCCCACAATTGGAAACAGACCTCAAACCATCCAAGGCGGAGGGCAGACAATTGTGTCACAGAAGCCCATTTAGCGCCTTGGACTTGAACCCGACGTGCAGCTATTAAATCTTTTAACCTTTCTGGCAGCAAACCTCTCGGCTCCCTAACTCCGGAGGTGAGGAAGACAATGTTGAAAAGCTCGTTCACCAACCGCCTCAGTCTTTTCAACAGACTTCACGATACTAAACAGTTAGCGTGCCATGCACAGCCGTCCAAAATCGCGCTTACTGAGACCTGGCTCAGGCGAACTTCATGTGACGTGGAAATCTTGATAAGCGGCTGCACTATTTTTCAGCTGACACATGCGGCTCTGACCGTTTTGACTGCGCTCTTCGACACCATCCCCACACTGTTTTGCGATGCACTGTGGATCCAAATCCCGCTGCGCGGGACCGGTCCTATTCTTCTCTGCGTGGTATACCGTTGCCCTGTGAATTTCCCGGAAGATGACCAGTTCGTCATACGAATCCTTGAGCAACTCTCCTCCTGATGCCTCTCAAACATCACTTGAGGGTAGGTGATTTTAACGCCCCCAAGCATCCTAGATGAAAAAAACGTGTCGGGTCTAGTGCATATTTCGCAGGGGTGCTGACAAAACTTTTTCAACAGAACACTTGGGCTCAACATGTCGTACCACATACCAGATACCGCGCAGGCCGACTACATTCCTTCTTGAATTCGGTCATCGCAAACGAAAACACTTGGTCGATGAGGTGATAATTAACGTTCTAATTGAAAATAGTGACCACTGTGCGCTAATCTTTGGTTTGATCCGCTACCGGGCCAAAATTTCTGAAGCCCAAACGTGGATTCAAACTTCTGTCCTGCAAACTTCCCAGAAATGCGCATTTTTCCTGATCAGTGTGAATTGAGGTCAGCTTCGGCGGAAGAGTTGTCGAGGAGCAGTACTCGAAAAAAGTTCAAGAGGGTGGCGAGATGTTCATCGCGATAAAGCAGTCACGCAGTCGGATGGACCGCAAGCTACCTAAAAGGATTCAGACTCTTGCAAAAGCCGTCCGAATTATCTTTCAAAAAGGTAACTACAGGAGACAGAAAATGAGCTGGCATTTAATAAAATACGGAACCGGTGGAAATCGGAAATCCGCCAGTGGAACATAAGAAAGCAAGCTACCAAAACAGATTTTGAGCAAAAGGACAAACATGTGCTGTTTAATTAGACCAGGCACCGCTGCCAACCTTGTTCCCTATGATAGACATAAACGGGAGACACACGAGTGAACAAATAATGACATCTGAAGTCTAAAGGCTTGCATTCTGCCCCAGCTGCCTCGTCATATTCAACCCCGTCAACAAGTAACTACGGTGTACTCTACACTGGGTACGACACTTATCAACTGTTGCATGAGACCAACCCGTTCTACGGGTTGGGGCCAGACGAGGTTCATCTAAGGGTCCTGAAGGAAACGTCTTTCACACTGGCAAAGCATTTCTACCTGGTGCTTCGCCAGTCGCCCAATGAAGGTAACCTTCCCTCTGATTGGAAGGAAGCAATTGCCACGGCATCTACAAAACTGGTGGCCGAGTATCGCCCAGGCCATAGGCAGCCACAGGCCTATTGGCCTCACTAGCGTAGCATGCAATGTGGTGGAATGCGTCATCTCACCACCACCAACTTGACACCCTTAGTGCACCATGAATTTCTCTCAAGCCCCTTTTGTGTGACAGGCATCCTCATATTTATGGATAGCTTGGCCCAAGCTAAGGACAAGGGACTCAGACCGGATGCCATATTTCTCGGCTTTTCAAGGGCACTCGATGGAGCCCCACACGTCTGGCTGCTCCACAAACTCGAGTCTTGTGGGATTCAAGGGTAAATTCCACCCTGGGTTAGTGTGTTCCTGTCATACAAAGCATTCCGAGTGAACATGGGACCGACCTTCTCTTCTTCGGTGCCGGTCTCCATTGGAGTTACCAAGGCTCTGTCTTTGGACCACTCCAGTTTTTGATCTACGTCAACGACATCCCAGAGTTCCTTTCAAGTCCAAGTCTACTTTCTGAAGACGACTTGCCCTGCTTGAGTTCAAATGCCAGTGCCCTCGAAACGGATGTATTCACTGCCCGGCTGTTTGATTGGAACCTTTTTCGGATTGACGGGACATGCATCCATGTCAAACTTGGTGAGAACTCAAAGAACGCTTTTTTCGTGATCGTCAGTCAGCACCAGAAGACACGACAAGAGCGGATTGAAAATGATTTCCTTATCTGGTCTTCTTCAGACATGCCCTTCTCACTGTACCATCAGAAGTCGTTTCAAAAGAGATTCGCCATCCTTAAAATGATTTGGCTCGAAATTTTGAATATCACTTGCACGGACTTCCCAATTGGGCCCAAGTCCGACGGCCTCTTGATGGTATCAAACATACTCAGGACGCAAGAAGGACGTTACATTCACTGATCGTTTGCAAAGCGCTGCTATGAATATATATGCAGGCTTTCAATCCGTGGACTATGAAAGGCGTCCAGCGGCGATTGGCCTCCTTTCCTTAGATTATCGTAGACTCCGAGGAGGACTTTTACATTTTCCCCGTTTGTACAAGGTTTGGCCAACAGATTCTTGATCCAACATGTTAAGATTTTCATCAGGAATAAAGTTTTTTCAGTTCAGATCTTTGCTGCGTAGAATAACCTTCCTCCGACTGTCGTCCACGCTAAAGCGTAGCCTCCGAGGGGACCTAATTCTTACTTATGCCCTATTTGTACAAAGATTGGCGAACAGGTTTTTCACCTTTGACCCAGCGAACACACGACGGGGACATAGCGAGAAGATTTTCAAACTCGGAGCGCACACATTCATTAGGCCAATTTTTTGTCAGTTCTGGTAGTAGCTGCGTGAAATGACCTTCCCACGACTTTTGTCCACGCTCCTTCTTGTACCCAGTTCAAAGCACTACTAGACATTTATTTATACGAATCCTTGCACTGGCAAGCATTCTGCCCCGCGCTGAGAACGCGAAGAGCAGCGCTACACCTTCTTTTCACTTGTGCCTTTCAGGTGAAAGACAGCCGCCGGACGACAAGAACAAAACCGAGCCGGGATACTTGGGCAAAAGCCTCGATCCTGTGTATCAATCCGTGAATCCGTGAATGGTAATCCTCGCGCTTGCAAGCTTACTGCCCCACACTGAGAACCTAAAGGGTAGTGCTACGTCCTTTTTCGCTTTTGCGTTGCAGATTAATGGCAGCCGCTGAACGTCAAGAACAGAATTGGCCCGGGGAGTTTGGGCGAATGCCTCGATCGTATGCATCAACCCGCGAATCGGCCAGCTAATCAGCCAATCACAACACAAACTATCTGCCCCTCACGCGACTGGGCCTGGGCCGACGGTCTTCCTCGCTAGTTCCAGGGTCGTGTTGAATGAAACGCTCCGGCGAGCGCCCATCGAAGCGCGCTTCCAGAAATTCAGTCAGTTTTTCCTATAGTCAATAACGATTTCTTATAGTTGAATTCTTCTCAATCATGGGATGGTAAGTTGTTGATTAGTTTTGATGAAAAAACTGGGTCAGCAGAGAACTACAGTCCAAAACGGCTTCGTCCGCGTCTGATCGCAAAGGTGGGTAATATTTTTGTCCTTTATATTTCCATTACATTGTTTCAGCCTTTGACAAATAATTGTGTAGGTAATGAAAGGGTAAGCTCGCCCGGCGAGTTGATACAGCCAGCTTAACCAAATGGCTTCATGCAGGCTTTGGAAATTGATCTAGTTTCACCAAGCACGCACGAAATGCCCATTTTTACTTATAAGCTGACCAACTGAGTAGTATTACTATTCTATGATCGCTTCCCAGGATATTCTCGCGTTAAAAATCCCGACATCGCAAAGGCCTGAAAATGTGTGTTAGCGTCAAAAACGGACAGACCCATCCCATGGTTAACAAAAACGTAGTTAATTAACTACCCAGTTGGATATTCTGGAAATTACTGAATCCTTTTCCATATGATGAGATGATCGACGAAAATACGGAAAGTGTGATCGCGTATGCATATTGTGGCACGTCCTTATTAAGTTTTCTTTGAGGGAATCCTAGGCAATGCGTCAAACTCGCTAGAACAGCGGACAGAGCTTGTTAGGTGGTTGAGGTGTGTACTTTGTCTCTTCGGTCTCTTGTTAGCAAAAGTTTTGTGGCGGGTAGATTGACGTGCCAACGCGAAATGAAAACGGTTGCTGTTAAGTTTAACCTTGTGGGATCTCTTCTCCCTTGGTGGTTTCACGTGATTCCCCTTGTCCGTAGATGGAAGTAGAAACAACTTTTGCCTTTGATGAACTTGCAAATTTCTGACCGGCCTGCCCAATTGGAGTTTGTCTGTGGCTGTCTTGGGTCTGTGTTCAGTGAGGTTCGCTAATCAAATTTTCCCTCAGCATGTTGGTGTTTTGTTTCAGTGGTTTTGGAGGATGTAGGCACCTTGTTCTTGACAAATTCCTCTAGGACCATTGTTTTTTGCATTATCTTTCTCTCATTTCATTGCTTATTGTACTAGCCTGCCCACCACCATGTAATGGCAAAATGACGCCTCACTTCAAACATCGCTCCCTTTGGTGTTCGGTGCGCGGAGACCTAGAGGTACCTATAGCGGCTGATGCTAGTACCACAAACTCACAAAAAGTTTCTCGTTGTTTGCTCGTGTACAGTGCGCACGCGTGCAATGAATACCTCATTTTCGAACGCTTTACGTCGTCGCTGTGTGGTGCTTTAAGTATCACTGATTTGTGCCAATATCACTCTCATCACATATATGAAGAAACCGTGTACTTCGCCGGGGGTTATATTAAAAAACATGACAACTGAGGAAAAGACGGAGTGCAACTGTAACAAACACTTCATAAATCCGTTGCAGTGCACATAAACCAGATACGGTTACATTTGTTATTAATATTCTACGGAGCCCTTCCTAATCGAAAAGTTGTGGTAATAGTGATATTCATTTATATCTGTTCCACTGCTGTCCGTCGTGGACAAACTTCCTTACCGTGCTGTGCACCTCCGCGACCCACCGAGCTATAATGGAGGTGTCCTTGCGACACTCGCATAGCCTTTCAGGCCAGGTTGGTCGATGGTTAGAGGTCTGACCAACACAGTCGTCTGGCCCTCCATGTTGGGGTTTGGGACATGTGTGTCGACGTTTTTGGTAAAAATGACGATGTACTTACATTTTCCGCCAGACACCGCTGGAGTGCAGTCAGGCTTTCAAGCCAAAGGCTCTGGTTGAGGACCCTAATCGTCTCCCTATCTAGGTGTGAGCGCCCTGGCAGATTCCCATCCCACATACAACCGTGGATCTTACGCATACAGATGTACTTATACCACATTGGCCGTCGCATGACATCAGCCGGGTCACCTTACTCTGTGCTTGCAGCAGGGCGAGTAAACGAAAATAAGCTGCTGCCTACACCTCCCTGCCTTTTCTTCCACATATTTTTTCTTCCCCTTCTCCAGGCTCTGGTGACCCTAATCGTCTCCCTATCTAGGTGTGAGCGCCCTGGCAGATTCCCATCCCACATACAACCGTGGATCTTACGCATACAGATGTACTTATACCACATTGGCCGTCGCATGACATCAGCCGGGTCACCTTACTCTGTGCTTGCAGCAGGGCGAGTAAACGAAAATAAGCTGCTGCCTACACCTCCCTGCCTTTTCTTCCACATATTTTTTCTTCCCCTTCTCCGCAGTTTGTGAATAACTCTGTCCTTGGTGACCAAGTAGATAGAACCGATGACTCCGTTCGTCCTGCATCGATTTTGCTGGTCATATCCGTGCGCCGTCCGGCGCCGACATCCTCAGGCATCTAGAAATCAATCATCAAGCCATGGCACCCAGTCTGCCTGGTTGCTTTCAATGTTCTCACTCTGATGCAAGGTGGACAGGAAGCTACTCTTGCTGTCACACTGGATTCGCCTGATATTGGTCTGTGCTGTATATCCGAAACAAGAATCCAAGCTAATTGCCACATCACTCCACGCGCTTCCGAATGCGCACCTCTGGCGATCCAGCGTTTCGCTGTGGCAGGATGTGCAAGGGTTGGTATCGCCCTAAGTCACCGAGCAGATGGATCGTTGTTTGACTGGATACACGGTGCTAGTCTCCTCTGCGGGTCGTCTGGCAACATCTGTGAAGGAGTCTCACAAGTGTGAGACTAATCGGTGTGTGTTTGCCTTAGCTTCTTACACCGCAACCGACTGTAGCTCCGGTACAATCGAAGACCAGTTTCATGACGCCCTGAATGCACCGGTGTGGCGAGCTAAAAGCTCAGGTACCGTTGTGGTTTCCGGGGATCTGCATGTACAAGTCGACAGGATTAGTGTATCTGCGGCTCAACTAAGTGGTCAATATGGATTGGACTCGGTTCGTACGGATGTTTGCGAACAGTTGCTTCAGCTGTGTGCTAATCACAGGTTATTTTTATGCGGCGCCAAATTCCGAACTAGCCGAAGTCGTCTGGCCACACAGCTTCCTCTAAAAGGGTGCTGGCTACAGACTCAAACTGGGCACATTACCATCATTTACGGATAGCACGGACCAATAACTGACTGTCACTCGTTTTGGAACACATTTGTGGATTATCACTATACCCTCGTCCTGGGTCTCTTCCTCCTTCGTTTTTAGGGTCTCGTAAGGTTTGAGAAGGTCGTATAGCAACTGAGATACTGTCAGATTCGAATGTCGGACGAACTTACCAGAATCGTCTTCTGAAGTCTCTTCCAAGTGCACAGTGCTGGGAGTTTTGCTTATGGCACTGCACTCTCAGGCGCATCCAAGAACTGAATATCAGGCATACCAGTGGCACTGCTTAAATTGGGGAAATATGCCAACCTTCCTCGAACACAATCTGGTGTGACGAATCATCAGACGTCAAAGGAAAGTGAGCGTTTGAACCATTTGTGAAGTCTGGTGGATACGGTTAACTAAGAAAATGGGAGAGTTTCAGAAAGCCGAAAGTACCCGAAAATTATTTCAGTTGACCCTCACCACTGGCCTTCGGAACCATGTTAGCGAAACCTTCAAGAATCAGAAGTGAGTGACTATCTTGAGTAAAGAAGGACGCCTCGACTGGTGGGCCGAATACTTCGAAAAACAGTTATGGCCACCTGCTGCCTCATATGAAGCCCACGGCTGGCGTAGAACCCTGGACGGCAAACGTGGAATTCCCTAAGACCCACCGGTATTGTTTAAAGGTGTCCTCAGTCAGCGCTTGTCTGATCTGTTTGCCTGCATTTAGGAAGTGAATTCTGTCCCAGACAACTGGGGGAGTCGGTGATAGTGCCCGTTTTCAAAAAGTGGGCTCGTAGTGAGTGTGGTAACCACAAGAAGATCAGCTTGACCACGGTTGTAACGAGACTGTTGGCGTCACTTTTACTTCATCGCCTTATGGTAGCTCCTGAAACACTGACTCGACAGCAGGAAGCAGGATTCCAGTCTGGTAGGGGTTGTCGTAACCAAATCTTTACAGTCCGTCAGGTACTAGGGCAACGTCGTACGTTGCGTATGTTGATCGATCAGGAGAGACAGATTCGTGAAAATAATGTTGGTTTCCGCCTTGGCCGGGGATTCTTCGATCATGTCTTTGCCTTCAGACAAAACCTTAAACAGCGGCACTCCTTCAGACGTCCCACACTGGTGGCTTCTCCTAATCTGAAAGCTACTTTTGGTTCTTCCGATTGTTGGAAACTTTGACATTGTCTGGTGATCAAAGGTGACCTAAATTTATATCCCTTATAAGGGCACTATATGCGAACTCCTATGGACAGGTACGAGGATACGGCAAGCTTTCTGAGTTCACCGCGTCCACTAATGTAAGACAAGCTTGCCTTTTGTTTTCAACTTTGTTATAGATGTGATGCTTAAAGTCTCTCTGGCTGCTTCGGAAACCTCGGCGCTGGAAGTGCTCGCGGGACCTTCGCTCACAGATATTAAGTATGCGGACGATATAACTCTCCTTGGTGGAAATCCTTCAAAAATACAGATCATTTTACATGACCTAAACAACTCTGATGCACGGTTCGACATGCGCTTCATACCTGCACAGTGTAAGGTGCTGCTATAAGAGTATGGGGTTTCAAACCCAAGCCTCTTGCTTGCTTTACGATAGGTAAATTTGTTTACCTTGGCAGTCGTATAATTTCCGGTGGACTGGTGGATGTGAGATTATTTCTCGAGTCGAAAGGCCAGGAAAACTTCCAACCTCCGACAACTATCGCGACAACGTGACCTCAGTTGGTCTGTCAATGGCAGATTGTGTAGTGCGATCCATTCTGTTTCATGGGTCAAAAACGTGGCCTCTACGCGCAGAGGATATACGAAAAATGTCAATGTTTTTCCATCGGTGTCACCGAAGCATTGGTCAGGTCTGGTCGGGACACCGGATTACTAATGTTGAGGTACGCCAGGTGATCCTAGGAAGAAGGAACTTTCCCATGATAGATGAATTACCCACGCTCCATAGGTTGCGCTTCCGTTGCCGGAAGACAGTCTGCCTCACAGAGCTATTTTCGCCCCGGCATTCAACTCATCATCAACATTGGCAGAAATGGCTCAATCGCGCAATCAGTGGCGCTCATGCATCAAGACCATCGCCTTCAATGCGCACCTACCCAGTCTGCGAACTAACTGAACGTCATCGCCTCCAGGACTTCGCTGTATGTTCTACACTCCCACTTCCTGGTGACTGAAACTGTAGTAGCTGGAAACATTGTGCTTGTGGTACACGGTTTATGGCTGATAAATTGAACTGAACTGAGTTGACCAGGAATCGGGGGAGTGGGCATCCTTACCTGGTGGGGCTTTTTTGTAAATCACCATGTGTTCATATAAGGATCGAGTTACGTTCACGAACTCCTGCGGTATCCTCTTTAGCGGATATAGTTCGAAGCACTGATCGATCTACAAAATGGGACTCACCCTTGGAGCTAAGGATCACAACACAAATGCTATAGTCATCATCATCATCAACGACAGCTTGACATCAGTGTTCAACACCAATGCTTCACAATGCTATAGACGTGCATCTGATATGACATGCAATCAAATATGGAGTTGCGGTCAATGCAGCATCCACCCAGTTGGAATCTTGCTCAGTGCTCACGCCTTAAGACAACAAACAATAAGCGACGCGAGGAGTCTTGTGGCAATGGGAGCCATGCTGACGTTTCTGTGATTACTGCATTCACCGCCAGTTCGCTTTCTAAAGATGAACACTATTGTCGGCCAACCCCAGTTGTGTGTTTCTAAAGTAGATGCATATAAGTTAAGCACTAAATGAAGAATTCACCGCCATCCTCTGACGGATCCGCTGAAATTCCGTTTTGACCAAGAGCACAGTTACCCTTGAGTACAGATGTACAACCGAATGCTTCTGAGGGTGAAGAGGATTCCGTATTCACAGTCCATGTCTCTGTAAAGGTCAAAAGTCCGGATGGAAATTTGCAGGTGGCCAACTTAAGTTTTTCGAGGTATTCTGTCCACCGGCGGAAAGTTTTTTGTTGGAAATCAGAGATATCATATCCGTTGGTGCTCTCACTAACAACAAGATTCGTAATACCCGTCGAACCCATCAAATGGAACAACCTACGGACATCCCCAGCACATTTCGCTCTTTCCATTTCTCCGAAATTCTGGATCCACCAAACCATCTGGTGTGTGCGGCTACTCAGTTTTACCTGGCGACAGGTGGTGCGTGGGTTGGGGTTGCGACCGGAGGGGATGTGTCGCGGGGCCTGCAGCAAAGTCGCCGTCCTATCGGAGATCCAACGCTTCGCGGGAGCTGGCTAGCTCAGTGGCAAATACACGAACTTACTGACAGGAAGGCCCGTTGTTCAAGTTCAACTCTAGTATATCAACTGCTATCTAGGCTTGAGCAACTTGGCACTGTTTCAGCTCTCGTGCTCCCTTCGGGTGGCTTACGAGCTCTGTCCCGAAAGGAGGTTATAGCTGACCGATTTATATATTTATTTATAATCAAGATATACGGCAATTCAAATTTTCGGCTTCGTCTGCAGCTTGGGATACCTTTCTTCGGTGGTCGTTAGGGTCCGATATCGGACCAGGTGCCGGTTTCCGATAAGTTTGATTTCTGAGTACACGATCTTCTAAACTGCAAACCTGAGTGAAACGCTGCAAGCTACACGTACCTGATCGGAGACAAGTGGAAGCACTGACCACCGGTGCGTATTCTTCATCTGCCAGCGTTACTTCCCCAATCGACTGTACGGACTTTACCCCTGGGACTGAAGATGGATTCTACCGATATCTGCCACGGCTGTTTCTTTTGGCAATAAGGATGGCTGTTATGCTGACAGGTGATATGGACTGCTCATTGAGAAGACTAAACCCAGATTAAACACATTTATATGTTAGATGCGGAGTCGATGCTCATCATACAGATATTAAGGAGCGACTTTTTGGTTTCTAGCGTTTCCAGCGTGTACGAACTTCCAGCGCAAGCTCACATGCCGAGTTGCTCGAGGGTCGCCAACTTCAGGTCGGTCATATACTCCGTCAGGTCATGTGGCTGTTGGTTAAAATAAAAAATAATCGTTCAGCTGCAGCACCCGTTCGCTGCCTAGCTGTCATGCCACCCGAACGAAGCACAAGGGCTGGGATACCGCCTGGTTGTTCAAGCCTAGACAGGGGAAGCCGAAATACAGAGGTAGAATTCGAACCGCGGATCTTTCATTCAGTAAATTCGCGCTCTAACCATTGAGAACAACCTACGGACATCCCCAGCACATTTCGCTCTTTCCATTTCTCCGAAATTCTGGATCCACCAAACCATCTGGTGTGTGCGGCTACTCAGTTTTACCTGGCGACAGGTGGTGCGTGGGTTGGGGTTGCGACCGGAGGGGATGTGTCGCGGGGCCTGCAGCAAAGTCGCCGTCCTATCGGAGATCCAACGCTTCGCGGGAGCTGGCTAGCTCAGTGGCAAATACACGAACTTACTGACAGGAAGGCCCGTTGTTCAAGTTCAACTCTAGTATATCAACTGCTATCTAGGCTTGAGCAACTTGGCACTGTTTCAGCTCTCGTGCTCCCTTCGGGTGGCTTACGAGCTCTGTCCCGAAAGGAGGTTATAGCTGACCGATTTATATATTTATTTATAATCAAGATATACGGCAATTCAAATTTTCGGCTTCGTCTGCAGCTTGGGATACCTTTCTTCGGTGGTCGTTAGGGTCCGATATCGGACCAGGTGCCGGTTTCCGATAAGTTTGATTTCTGAGTACACGATCTTCTAAACTGCAAACCTGAGTGAAACGCTGCAAGCTACACGTACCTGATCGGAGACAAGTGGAAGCACTGACCGCCGGTGCGTATTCTTCATCTGCCAGCGTTACTTCCCCAATCGACTGTACGGACTTTACCCCTGGGACTGAAGATGGATTCTACCGATATCTGCCACGGCTGTTTCTTTTGGCAATAAGGATGGCTGTTATGCTGACAGGTGATATGGACTGCTCATTGAGAAGACTAAACCCAGATTAAACACATTTATATGTTAGATGCGGAGTCGATGCTCATCATACAGATATTAAGGAGCGACTTTTTGGTTTCTAGCGTTTCCAGCGTGTACGAACTTCCAGCGCAAGCTCACATGCCGAGTTGCTCGAGGGTCGCCAACTTCAGGTCGGTCATATACTCCGTCAGGTCATGTGGCTGTTGGTTAAAATAAAAAATAATCGTTCAGCTGCAGCACCCGTTCGCTGCCTAGCTGTCATGCCACCCGAACGAAGCACAAGGGCTGGGATACCGCCTGGTTGTTCAAGCCTAGACAGGGGAAGCCGAAATACAGAGGTAGAATTCGAACCGCGGATCTTTCATTCAGTAAATTCGCGCTCTAACCATTGAGCTCTCTTGCCTTCCCTAGCTGTTGACTACCAGTAGAGAGCCTCAGTTAAAATTAATGTTGCTTCTGGGTTGCACAGCTTGACTCCAGTCACGCTATTTCACGGGCCCAATTATCAGCTCACTTTCCATCAGAATATGCGGAGCGGCTCCTTTGATTAATTTCAACGAGTTTCAGTAGCTGGACATCATCGAGCCGACCTGATGATAAACCTGTTGGAAAACATTCATACAATCTGGCTAGAAACCGACTGCAGGGATGCCTCTGACCTTGATTAGCTTTTTCTGCCACAAACAGCGGTGCTCTGTTTCACCGGACTCGTTTGACCAGCTCAAAGGAGTGGGGAGTCAACGAGACCATCTACAAAAATAGTGGAACAGAAATCCATTGGCGGAACAGGTCTCTTGAAGGATAGGTTGAGCACTTCAAAGAATAGGTCAACTGGCCTCCTTCAGCACATTTTCCAGGAGAAGCGGACGAACCTAACTAAAACACTGACGCAAACCCGCAATCGCTAACTGAAATCCAGCGCAATACAAGGCAGGGCATCCGGTTCGGATAGTCTGCAGCCTGCACTATTAAGATGTGATGGTGCCTTGGTGAGCAGTTTTTTGACCCATTACATATTTGGAACGGAAGCGGGATAGTGGTGGAATGAAGCGTCCAGGGTTGTAAGGCAAGATTGCCATCTTTCATTATTCGCCTTCACTTTCGTTGGTGGCATGCTGCTTGTAACCTTCCTAAATGCCTCTGGAACCTTGGTTATCGAGGTGCTGCACACCTGCAAAGTGTAACGTGCTTCTACAAGACTGGGTGGTATCGACCCGAAACTTCACGCCTGGGGATGCTGTATGTGAATTTATTTATCTGGTGGCTGTGTAAGTTCCGGTTGGTTTGCTGGAGACGATATCAGATTTTGCCAACCTCTGACACCTATGTCCCTTGTATGGCGTCAGTTAAGCTGTCAATTACAGAACATAGACGATCCATAGTGCGATGCATACTAGTTTGTGGATAAGAAAAGTGGCCTCTATACCCAAATGGTGTGTTGAAACTGTCGGTATTCGTCCACTACTGACTTTAAAGCATTGTCCGGGCCATATTGACAATGTCAAAATCTCCCGTGGTCAACGAGCTGCCCACACATAGGTTATGCTGATTAGGAGTTGTACCTTGCATATCAGATAACCATATACCTCAAAGCTTTCTACCTATCCATCTACTAATTGGATATGACTGACAGACGGGCAGTCTGTAACCCGTCAACGATGTATAGACGCATTAATCAGTGGATGTAGTCGGGTTGACTGCCACCTCCGTAGATACGGGTCCCGAGACTTAACTAATGAATCTTTGGTGATGCTGGCGGACAACTCTTCCAGGTAGTTATTAACTTTCCTGCATCAAGTCAATTATTTTAAGTACGCAGTGCCCAAATTTCCCGCTTCATGAGATAACTAGACTGATGCATTGCCCGATAATTAATTATGTCGTCACCTCTAATACCTGGTTATTTCTCTTCAGCTTCACCATTTTTAGGTGCTGTCTGGAACAGCGTATCCTCGGTGCATAGTTTATAGCTGATATTGAAGTGAACTGAACAGAACTTGTGTGGTGTGGTGTCGATTCTCACAATGTTTCGGCTGTAGGAGGTACGATGCACTCTTCACTTCATTTCCAGCCTATGTGATCTGCGAGATAATCACAAAACCGACTTAGTCGCCTCTGCTCTGCTGTATGATACTGGTTGTGCTCTGTGCGGTTAACCAGGCGGGTCCCGGTAATGCATCGAATTTCAAACATCGTGTGCTACCATAATCTCAGGGAAACTTGCTGCTAACTCCCTTGGGAACTGAATTCTCAACCCCCTACTGGCTTTATTTGGCTACCACATCTTACTCGATGTGAAGTAGTCGATTTTTGGACCTTACCGCATCCACTCACCGATTTTTCGTCTACCATATAATGACTGATATGTGATGGCAACTTTCTCAGTCTATTTTAGTTTAAAAATGCAGGGATTGGAAATACAATGAGCAATTCGTCTCAAAGGATGGGGTTTTGCCATTCATCGTTAACTATTTATTTAAAAGCTCACTCTTACGCACAAGTATTCGAGCCATTTGACATTTTTCTTTTCCTTTTACGTAGTTTCCGTCGATCGATCTTGAGCCATCTGTCTCGCTAAGTCGTACTTCTCATCTGGATTTGTCTTCTTTCTCAATGTCCCACACTTCTGGCCCCATCGTAGAGGTCTCCTCGTCGAATCGACCTATTCGAAATTCGAAACGTTTGGGTATGCTTTTTTGTTCTCCTGTTACCGCTTCTCTAATTTACTGTCTGACCTTCGACACTGGTATGCAGACTCAGACAAACCGTGGCTCGCGATATTTGTACGGTAACTAGCATAAAGAGGATTTTTATGGCATTTGGTCTGTCTATAAGGTCTGTTTAACTTGGGGCAATATCGTAATTTCCGTTCCATATTCTTATTCTTGTCACATGCTGCGACCGTTTTGATGCACCCCTACAATGTAATCAAGTTTTCAAGAGGTTGATCATTGGGACGAACTGTTCCGTTTATTATGAACACAGAAGTAATGTTTTGGTGGACCAGCTGAGCCTGGTATCATTACTGACTACCAAGACAACGGAGACTATCTTCCTCAGGTATGCGCCGACTATTGTCCGTTTCCCCTACAAATGCCCGTACTGAGTATCCTGGTGCCCTGAAATGAAAACCCCTGGACACATGAATCATGTTCTGTTTGATAGTCTTCTTTTAAAGACTGTCACCCGCCTTGATTTGCACAACCTGACACTACCCAGGCCATCGCTCGTGCTCGATCAGTGCATCACCTCTCAGGTTACAATAGTCGCATGCAGAGTAGGTTAGTACAACGTTTGCACAGAACTCTAATGGAACAATTCACGTCCTTCTGGAAGGTCGGTTAAACACTTCGAAGAATGATTCAACTGGCCGCGTATGACGCATACTGTTTACCTTAATGGAATGGGGATACCAGGATTCCGCTGGGAGCCGAAGTACGACGTGCAATTCCTTCTAAAGAATGTAAAAAAGCTCAGCGGATTCGGATGGCATACAACCTGCACTTTTCAATAAAATAGGTGAAGTTTTGATGATCAATCTCATACCTCCGCTTGGTTCCTTTTGCAGTGAAAGTAGCTAACCCACCGAGTTGAACAGCTTTACTAGAAATCCATTTTTCAGAGGACACAAGAGCTTAAAAATGGTCGTAATGTCCCACTGGTGGCCTAACCACCAATTTGCTCGTTGGCTTTATCGTGGCAAGGTAGTGGCTTGTGAGAATCGGTGTGGGGTTTGCCATGAGGAATGCGCTGACCTTGGGAAACTGGCCCTCGGTTATGGTTGCAATCCACTTTCCGAGTGTTATTTTGATCCAAATCCATCGGAACGCATTACCTTAGCTTGTTTTGCACGGATTATCCATAGACAGGACATAAACTATGGGAACGTAAATTGCCACCAGAGGCTACGTACGTCAGTGTTTCTGATGATATTGATACGGCAGGGAAGCATCAGTGTCAGCACTAATGTTGCTGTCTTTGATAATAATAATAATAATAATAATAATAATAATCTGTCTTTAGTATCATAAACACTAGCAACTTGCCTACATACATTCCACTGAGATATGTGAAGATACCAGTTTTCACGGTATCCATCAGCTATGTTTAGGATGATCTGAAAATTTTCTGTAACCAAGGCCGCCGGTCTGACGTACGTGGGTTGGCCAACCGTGGGTTGCTCAATCCAAAACGATAGATGGGAATTGTCAGCCCAGAGAGCTCATCCTATGCCCTACTTTTACATTAAAAGACAAGCACCACATTGTCTTCGCATTTTACGTCTCCAAACGGTTCTCCGGGAAGTAGTCCACCACAGCCATAGGTGAAGTTGTCAGATTTTGGAGGTATCATCTGTAATAAAAGTGAATACAAATCGGAATATTTGGACGCCTTGGCCTACCCTACCTGTGATGGTACAATATAGGAACAATATGAGAATTCTCAACCTTGTCGAACGAATGCGCATACAGCGCCTTCCAGACAGGATCAAGCTACAGCAGAATCTCGTTTTACGTCACCTGTGGCGTAGGCGTGATATCAGCTTCTCTGTCAAGGGTCGAGTTTACAATGCTGCGGTGCGCTCTATATTACTATATGGATCAGAAACCTGGCCGCTGCGCGCCGAGGACGTCAAAAGACTTTCAGTGTTTGACCATCGATGTCTTCGGAGCATAGCCCGAATCTGGTGGAAACACCAGATCAGCAATTCTGAAGTACGTCGAATGGTATTTGGGAGAAATAACTCACTCTCGATAGATGAACTGATCACGCTTCATAGGTTGCACTGGCTTGGCCACGTGTTGCGTATGCCAGTCGACCGACTTCCTCGAAGGGCTCTTTTCGCACAACCACGTGAAGGGTGGAAGAGAGTCAGAGGCGGTCAACCAATGACTTGGCAGCGAAGTATGAAAACCATTACCAGCAAACTTAGCTGCGCTGGTCATTGCCGTCTTCCTGGATGGGGACCCCAAGACGGGCCACATCAATGGCTAGAGACATTGTCAGATATGGCCCAGTCGCGCCCTCAATGGTGCTTGTGCATCCAAGCTATTTCCTTCAATCCATAACTCCTTTTTCAACCCCCTCACCACTTGACAGCCCACTGACAGTGCTGGATTTATGCACCAATTTATCAGCTCCCGCCTGCAACGCGCAGCTACCTCCCCCTCCCCCCAAACCATCGGTGAATGAAACTGCGGTAGCTACAACCACAGTACGATGAGTACGCGGTTATTACAGCTGACAATGATGGTGATGGAAAGTTTAATAAGGTAACTCTGTTAGCGGTGTGAAAGGCGCTTCTGGTGTTACCAAAAACCAGGAGAGTCGATGTTCCGTTTGCGTTATACTGCTTCAGTGACGGTCGTTAGGTGAAATTATGCTTAGTGCAGTATCTACCTGAGCGAAACACCACCTGTTCTTCACAGTTGAAGAGTTCGCCCTCTGGGTTTTTTTTGATGACTTGCAGTCGACGTTAAAAATATAGATTTAACGTTGGCGAGTCGGGTACCAAGGTGTTTTTTACGATTGATGCGGTCACCCTTCTTTTAGGTAGGGCCCGGTGGTGGTGTGCATCAATGATTGCATATCCCTCTCGAGGTCTAAGTGTTTTAGTGAACCAGTCTATCAATAACAAAGATCCAGGACACAAGCACTAATTGTACTGACTGCTTCGTTCTCTTCCCGCTCCCGGGTGCGCTCTTCTGGTCATGCGAAGCCCGGTGGATATTCCGGGATATATCTTGTGTTGAGCCCTCGAACGGAAACGTTTCTACTCCACTGGGTGCCCGCTGATGGTCGCTTCTGCGTGGTTTGCTTGGCAAGTCTGAAATAATCTCGAGAAGGTGAAGTCTATCCCTTCCTGTTTATCGTGCCTGTCTACGTCCCGAGGGGTTTTAACACTGAATCTACCAATGGCGGTTTCTATGGTGCTGTGGCTATTCTTTTACAATGGGTCAAAAGCTTACAGATGGTTGATGATAACCTGAACCTTCAGGTAGATAAGTTTAGCGCTACTGAGGTCAGGTTAGGTTGGTCATCCTGGGTTGGACATGAAACACACAGACAACGTAGGATGCTTGCTGCAGATGTGTGCCGATCACAGTTTGTTTGCTTCGCTGTACCGATTTCCGGGGCGGCGGAGATCATTTGGCTACGCTGTGCTCACCAGCGAATCTGCCTCGAATCCAAAATGGGCCAATTTGTCATCAGTTATCGGTGGTGATGGTTAATTACTGCCTGTCACTCCTGGAATACGTTAGTGGTTTCCAACTATTTGCTTGTCCGTTGCTGTTATCCATTATGCTTTTCAAGTATGGGCAAAACGCGCACATCCGACGCCAGGTGAAACTGCTCCTGAAGGCCGGGATGCTTGGTAGATCCGAAAAGCTGAAGATGCGAAAAGTGCTGGAAAGGTCCGCAGATCAGTCCACTTGATTCGTTCGACTGGTCTTCGGGAGCATCTTGTCAGTGAAGCATCAAGGACCAAGGTGGCTATATGAAGAAGAATGTTTGGCCCGTTGGGCACAACACTTCTAACAATTCAGTTGGACACCTACCTCCAATCCTGACCGTCGACCTTTATCAGAAACATCGGCTGTGAATCTGGAGCATCCAGTCTCAGAATTGCCAAGGGTCAAGAGTCATCCTGCTCCTGATCCTGACGCTCTTCCATCTGTTCTGTTTGTGCCTACTTGGAAGGAAGAGACCGCCCCGGCTAAGTGTGGCAAGTTGATAACAATAACTTCCTTCAAAAGTGATATCCACAATGAGTGTAGTGACCGCGGAGGCTTCAGTTTGATCCCAGTTGTAGAAATACGCCTGGCGTCACTGATCCTTTGTCGCATTTCGGCGGCACGCAAAACTTTGACCTGTTAGCACCACACGGGATTTCGATCGGATAGAGATATTCGGACAACGCCATATGCGACCCACCACCTTGGCGTGCCTTGACTTCAAGGGTGCGTTTGGCTCTATCAGTCGGTCAGTGCCCTAACCACGATTGTTCAACAGGGTATTCCCATGATGTTTGGACATAATCCTGTCTCTATATTTACATGCTTATAGAGCGTATGGGGGTGCATGATGAGCTCTGTACAACCTTCCCTACAAAAAGCGGTGTCAGGTAAGGATGTCAACTCTCTCCATTCGCGTTCAACTTTACTAATGATGGAACAATGGGGCAACTCTTAGCACTTGCCTCGATTGTATTGACTTATTAGGTAATCAGATCTGTGGGTAATGCACATGCGCAGCTCTATAGTCCGGCAACCTAGCCTGTGTTCTGTGAGGGGAATAAAGTTCCATTTTGATGCCAGTTGCTTGACATGACTTTGCTGATCGTAGCTTTCTTTGGCTGTTTTCTATGGCATTGTTTGCACTAATGAATTTTTCTCAAGATTTTCTCGAAACGGCTTTTGAAAATCTGGTTTATTACGCTAGACGCTACGAATAATTATGTAGTCGTCATTCCAACGGAACTAACTGGATTTCCTCGTGATCGTATGTGAGGTAACGTCGCCCCATATACGGTCTTCATGATAGTGTATCAGTCAGACATGAAAATAAAATGAAAGTGAACACCCTTTCATTTCATTTTCTGTTGCACTCGAGACAAAACGGCGGGATCACTGACTAGAAAGCCCTTGGTTCAAACCTTACCCTGCCATTTCGATTGTCCATATCTGGCCTGGAGCGACCTGACAGTATCTCAACTCTCATGCTTCCTTCGTGTTGCATGGCAGTTAGGTGTCAAAAGGGTACCGTAGATAGACGATGAGCCCCATTTGGGTTAGATTATTTATGGATAGCTGCTTCAAAATTCGTTTTTGCGATCTCTTCACAGTGCACTTCAAAGCAAATTCACCCAGAGGGAGTTCGGATGCAGATCACAATACAACCAGCATGGCGATGGCTCATGTTTCAGATAACTCGCTGTCAGGTCCACATCCCGCCTCTACTTCTGAGAGCGAACTGGACCAGCCCGGGGCACAAAGACTACGACGACTCCGTCCACGGGTACCGGTACAGAACTTCAACCTGAACGTTGGGCTGCATCGTGACAGATCTAATCTCCTACAGTCCTCCAATGAAACGATGCGCCGAAAAAGAGGAAGACCTAGAAAATATCCCAGATTAGACAACCGCTCCGCGACTTCCGACCAAGAGGCAACAAAGGAGCCACGAAGCGCGTCTGCAGAGGACCATTCGGATGATGCTGGTATGAATGGCGATCAGGGTGGTCGGGGACCTGAAAGCGATACTAGACGATATCCTGTGCGAAACCGGCGTCATACTGCCATGTATCAAGGTGAGTGACCTTCAAATATCCATAGGCGTCTTGTTCAAACTCGTTGTACGCCTAATCTGGCCACCCTGGTCTTTACATGCTTATGCACCACTGTAACAAACTGTCTCACCCATTGCAGAAGCGCTATGGGGGTCATGGCTGCCCTGTTTTGGAAACAGGGAACTTTGAGAACGGCCTGGTGCACCCGCACTGACACAGTTTTTTGTTTCAAATTTACACCTGTTCTCCCTTTTCCTCATCAGTACTCTACTTGCCACGGCATTTTACCGAACGTATTGAGAGTAACTGGGGACTCTCAACTTTACGGGCTACGTCACTTACCTGTTAAGTTGTATATGAAGACAAATAGGATACCAATTTTCCTCAATGGCTATAGAATTTTGATTGTTTGGGGATTCCCTTTGGCAGAAATTGATCCATTCAGAATTTACGCGTGTCTGTACAGAAAACGAAGATGAGGCGCCATAATCGAGGTTCGAAGAAAAATTTCACCTTATTGTTGACCTAGCGTTCAGTTGGTTCGGAACTGTATTGTCCAATCTACCAGAGCGGCCATTCCGTTTGACTGTATAAAATTGAAGAGTCTGGTGTTTACCAGTGGTCGGAGCAAGGAATTGTAACGCACTGGTTGAATTGGGGTTTGTACTGATTTACCGCTGCCGGTGATTCAGAATCAGGCAGTATATGCTTGACGCGAGATGCCAGAAGGAGCAATAGTTTTCGTAGTGAATAAACATGTCAGTCACATCAATGAGAACTTTTTTTGAGAAAACACGCCTACCAGTATTGTTACCTAATAGATCTACTCCCCGCCCCAAGTATGCTGGCTATTTTGCCGCCTAAATTTCACCTGGAGGCTTCTACTCAGGTGGCACAGAAGCCTTATTTCATGAGTGGTAGCGCGTTGGTCTGGTTACTACGAAATATTTAGTGAACTTACCCACATCACGCTTTTACTTTCTAGTGGAATATCCCCAAAGTACTCATGGACCCGCTCGAAACTGGCTCGCAGGAACTGGTTATGAACACAGTAATCGTGGGCGCCGGCACCGAACAAGGTATGCCTTCATCTACCTTATTTATCTCATCATCACTCACGTGGACCAGTTTTGTCACCGGTACTTCACTGTCTACAGTTATGGGAGATCTGATTGAAAAGTGTACAGAAATGGAGAAGAACCTATCGCTAACAGATTTTAAATACTTTAATTTGTCTGCTTTTCCAAACATCCAATGAGGGAATCTGCATAGGAACCGATGCTAAGGATGTTAAGGGTCCTGATTGTCGAGCGCCGGCGATTCCCAAAAAAAGCGTACAGACTCATTCCAAGAAAGATAACCTAATGTGTTTTGGTTATTTTCTTTCTGTGGTTCGCCTGCATCATCTATCACCTGTTCCTTGTTTATTGAAGTTGGTTGAATCGATACACACAGCTCATCATCCAGCTGGATGCAGTGTTAAATTGAACGTCTTGCTATGTGAGCAGATGCTTTTCCAATCAGTTTGTTATTTTGATTATGTCGGTATACACCAGATACTAGCAAGAGTTATCTGGAAAACGGTTGTGCACAAAACATCGCACCTTTTAAAACATCACTTTCAGATTTGTTATTTACACTGAAACCGGAAGGAGTGTAAATTATACGCATCACACCTGTGTTGACAATGTTCGGATAGCTTACACAGACCATCCGTTATTGTTTGTGTAAACTACGTGATCATCCTAATACATGAACATGTGCATCTTACACCAGTCCTAAACACGCGCTCTTCTCTTTACAGTTCCCGCTTTTATCGGGGTCTCCATCATTGTGGTTCTAGCACCTCCTCCTCAATGGATTCGGACTCTGGGACTTCCACCCCCGAACGGGACCCAATGGAATGTCGCCTACCATCGTCTCATTCGAGTTGGCGACGTGCGGCCCCTGAAAGAAATAGTATGGTAGACGTGGACGAGGATGAGACACGTTTCGAAAGACGTCGCACCAAAAGTATAATGAATGCCCGGTCGGAACTCTTGCCTATCAACTTGAGGTCTACAGATCCGACTGTAAGTCATGGTTTTTTTCAACTAACCCAGCGGCCTCATTTTGATGTGTTGATGGTAATCAGACGGAATGCTCCAGTACTTTCCCCATTCTAGATAATTTTAACGGACTTCTTCCTTCTGTTCGGCTCATCCCTTCAGATCAAATCAACACTCAGTGACCGCCTCTTATGCGGAACCAATCTGGCAGATATTGAGCCTATGACAATGGATGATTCGGTCGGCTTCGATCAAGTAGGAGGTCATGATAGGCATATTCTGGCGCTGAAAGAGAGCATTGTCCTTCCGCTGATGTATCCGGATGTTTTTTCCGGGTTCGGAATAGATCCTCCTCGCGGAGTCCTTTTCTGCGGCCCACCTGGTAGGTTCCAACTCATTTGAAGCGCTTCCAGATAGCAGGTATAGAGGTATTCCGATCACCTCTTCGGAATATTTCAATTCTCAGTCTTCGTGTTCTTTTCTTCCCTCACAAGTTGTTCCTTTTATTGATTGGTTTATCATGGTGACTTCACGGATTTCGCAGCGGGTACCTCATGATCAGTCTTTGAAATTTACCTTGGACCGCCTGCTCGGCGTTCATCACGTTCAAGCAAACCTTGTCGGTTTCCTGTCCGATCTTCTGAACCCATTAACTTCTTTTCTTCGCATGATGTTCTGCGCTATTTCTACACATCGTCCAACGTCGTCGACCTCCAAAAAATTAATCGAAACAGATGTTTCTGACTTTATGTTCTTATTGTGAATTCCTACGAATGGATGTAGCGAAATTAGCAATAGGCCAACCAGCCAACAGATCAAGGCCAGCGGCCAAGATCACGTGGGTTTCGGACTAGCTAACCGTCCTAAGCCGAATTCGCTCTCTTTGGATCTTGTTTTGCCGCGTCAACGTGGTTTTAACTCACCAACTCGTTCGATTTCAACTGAATTACCCAACTCCTTGCTTCTCCACCCAATATCAAGGTACAGGAAAAACATTACTTGCTCGGGCCCTGGCGAACGAGTGTACGCGAATGTCATCCGCACGCTCTGTAGATGGCACGAAAGAACTCAGAAGGCCGATTGCGTTTTTCATGCGCAAAGGAGCTGATTGTCTGTCCAAATGGGTGGGTGAATCAGAGCGCCAACTTCGACTTCTATTTGACCAGGCGTATCGCATGCGTCCATCTATTATATTTTTTGACGAGATTGATGGTTTGGCCCCAGTCCGTTCCTCAAAGCAGGTCAGTAAACTGTTTGTTACCCGTTAACGGTATTGTCATCCATATGTCGTTATCTAAACTGTTTTCAACTCTTTTCGCTCTTATACCAACAGGATCAAATTCATTCTAGCATCGTTTCTACTCTGCTAAGTTTAATGGATGGACTAGATAGCCGTGCGGAGGTAGTCATTATAGGGGCTACCAACCGACCAGATGCAATTGATCCAGCCCTCCGACGACCTGGTCGCTTCGACCGAGAGTTCACCTTCAGTTTGCCATGCGAATCGGTTAGAAGACGCATTTTGGAGGTACACACAGCTAAGTGGAAGCCAGCTCCCGACCCAGAAGTAGGTTGTCATAACATTCCATAAAATTCTTCATATTTTCTTCCGAACTTTCCGCCATGCTTTTTTGTCTTTTTTGCATTATATTGGATCTCTCGTCTGACGATACTGAAGAGCTCGACCGAAAGTGGTATTCTTTGAGGGAGTGTTCACTTTTGAGGGAAGTTGCAGGGGAATAATCGAAGTTCGTCTTCGGGGGAGGAGCAGTTTTCCAACAGTAGGGGACAACTCTATCATCATTGCTCACTATGACAGCTTTGCTGTTTATTCATTCTGGGTTTTCGAAACGACTGGTTATATCTCCAGCGCTCCTAGTTTTTGTTTGAACATCTCCGCGAGCTAACTAAGCAACGTACGAAAACCTGCTGTAAATTGCTTGATATTTTTCGCACTTGGGTCACTGGCTCTTTTGATGCAGTGAACTAAACTGCAAACGGCTGGATACTAGCAAGCAACTTCTGCAAATCGAGGAGAGTAAACTTATCGTGGGAGTGTGATTACGTTTGACTTTCCGGTGCTTGACAACGTGCTAGAACGTTGTTGATCTTGTTTTCTCGTTCATGGCAGCTATCAACGGGACTCAAGGTACTTCGTCTGTCTTATTTGATTCTCTCGGGTGCTAAACGGGTGGACTTGCCACGCAGTAGTTTACTAGAGTGGTACTCGTGTTCCAGATTTTTTTGTGGGCGCAGTTTTGAGGGTTGTCACCTGCTAACCATCGAGCCACTCCAACGTTTCAGTACATCGTATCAGCTCGGTGAGGTAAACGGTACAGTGTTCTTATCTTTCTCATAAGCTAATTGAGATCGTTGTGATTTAGGTAGGCCGAGTCCTGTGCGTTCTAGAGTCCCGGGGACAGTTGTTTTCGTGTCAGTGTAGTTGACGCTACCCAGATCGTTGACAGTTGAATTAGCAAATACGCCAGCCCCATTTATCTTGGAGGCACACTTCATTAGATGTTTCAGGGTGGCAGTGGCCACGTTCCATGCTATCACATTTTCAACAGTTATTTTCCCCAGCCGAGTAGCTTGCGCTAGTAGACCGTCACAAGATGTGTGCTTTAATACGCGGTAACCAACTAGACCGCTGGACACGGTATGACTTCATTTAAAGTTAAAATGACACTCGACCGGTGCTCTTGCTTGATTGTCAAACCTACCTGTATCTTTAGTTGTCACGTGCACATGTATTTCTAACTGCATTTGAGTAAACGTTCTAGTTGAACCCTGAATTCCTCCGAATGCCCCATTCTTGTTTCCTTTCTCATGTAAGTATACTTGGTTTTGTCAGTGTTGATAGACAGCATTATCCACCAGTTTTGGCGCATCTCTTGGTATTCTCCATACTATTATGCACTCCATCGAATTCATTCACGGAGCTCCCCTCCTTAAATGTTTTCAATTCACTGAATTTTACTTTTTGTCCCCCCTGTGAGGCCGCAGACTGAAGTCAGTTCTGTTTCTGTCTGTTTGCTGTTTATCAACAGCACCCCCTACAGCTCATCTTGACAACTCTATCGTTTTTGTTTCAGCTGCTGTCTCAGCTTGCAGCCATAACCAGTAATTTTAGTGGGGCCGATCTAAAAGCCCTAGTTACAGAGGCTTGTCTCTGTTGTTTGCGGCGTCAGTATCCTCAGGTCTACGAAAGTCGGGTGAAACTTGCACTGGATCAGAAGTATTTGAAGGTAGGTTCAAGCGAGCCTTTCGAAAACTAAGTACTTTTTTACTCCGAGTTGAATTCAGATTACTTCAAACGGTGGTTTATTGTGCATGGTGCCATATCATACCAGAATAAATTGGCCGATTTCAGTAGTTCCGTCTTTCGAACTCTATTGAGGCGATAAAATTTGGGTCGAGGTTTTACGAACCGACCTTCACTACTGACCGTTGATGGCACAATTTACTCTACACATAAGAATGGAAGCGGCTTTATCAGTCTCAGTGCGATGCTCACTTCTGACTTAGAAATTTAACCCCGATGTCTTCTTTGTCCCACGTTTTTCGTAACCTGAAAGCTGCTCTACCTTTAGTTTACTCTGCTGGTATGTTTCATCGTCTACTTCGTTGATGAAGTTCCTATCAGGAAGTTGCACTCATCATTGTGTTCTGTTGGAAATGACTGATGCCTTCCGAGGAAATGAACAGGAAGTTTTCGAGTTCACCTTCAGCTTAGTTTCAGTTAATCAGCTGTTATTATGCAATCGTTGATGAAGTGAGAAGCTGAGAAAGTGAGCGTAGATGGCGACAGCTTTGTTGCATGAGTGCTACCCACTAGGTGCCTGAGCCGTATCTGTCAGCATCATTAACCTTTGATGTGTCGAGTTCCCAAGAATCTCCACCCAGGGGTGACAGCTGTCTGCCTGCCTTCTGATCGTTTCAGCTCAGCACGCGATGGGCAAAACGAGCTCCCCGAGGTAGAGGATGTTCTGACATGCAAAGTACACGTCCCAACCAACGTAACCTATCCAAAGCGATTAACTTGTCCAACGCATTAAAACTGTTTTCCTATGAAGCCATCTGGTGTACCTCAACATTGCCAGTCCGGTATCTCTACCATGCTCCGGCAGTGCTTCAGCTACACCGTGATCAGATAACGAAACTGTTCGTATATCTTCTGTGACTAGAACTCACGCTTCTGATGCACTGCTTTAGCGTGTGCTGTACTCTTGATAGTGAAACTCGTCATACTAACGCCATGGGTGACGATGGTTGGCGGAAATCTTCCAACTCTCTTGAATCGAGAATTGATCCCGTCTTTAGCTACTCCCGTATTTATACACTTACCCAGGTAAATGAACCCACCTCGATTGGTTGGTCCTCAGCCGTGAGGTTTGTTCTGATCCCATCCTGTCTTGTAGGAACACCCGCATTTTGCAGGTGTGAAGCCCCTGCCAAACAGGGAGGGAGAATTGCCTGTTTCATTTAGGATGTTTTTGTTGCGAATAGCTTCTGTGTTCGCTCCAATATTTTGGTGTCCGGAAGGGGACTCACCAACAAGAAACGCAACAGCTTTATTGCAAACAAGTGAGTGTAAAATTTACAGCGGGAATCGCGTTATTTAAAGCGCACTGTTGGCCTTGAATCTATACTGTCCGATTGACTTTGGTTGAACGCTCGTCATCGTTGGCCGTTGCTGAATTGATTGCCTGCCTGAGCGTCCAGTCGGCGACTGACTTTTCTGGCCCAGATACTCGATGACTTTCCAACTACGATTTTGCTGAGGTTTGAGGGGCTCAGTGGGTTTCATGTATTCTGGGATTATTTTCAGGACTGATAGCTTTCTACCTCCGAAGGATTTGAAACCAGGAGCGCAGTTTCGTCCGCTCTTTCAGTGTATGTCAACGAATACTTGCGGACAGTCTTTTTACAGGGGATAAAAATTTAGAACGGAAACCTTTGATCACCAAACAATGCTTCACTTCCCGGCGGTTGATAGAGCTTAAATGATCTAGAAGAAAAGCGTCCACTCTCTGAAACAGCGACACCCTTCACGTATGTACTACCTCGAAGTGAGAAATTGGCCAATGTGTTTCTGGTCAGAGCGAAACTCGATTCAATTTTCATAAACTTGTCTCCTTTGGTAGGTGACTAACCTGTGGAAGATACTAAGCGATGTCGTTTTCGATGGTACGGCTACGCTCCTTCCAAGGTTTGGAACCATTATTGAAGCATGCCGTTCCACCGGTATTCTGTTTCGTCTTCAACTAGTTTGTAAGAGGGTCGTCTGGTTGTTCACTAAGACCTTACAATCTCATTTGAATGATACGTGATGCATGTTATCTTGGCTCCACATAGCTCAGTGATTAAGGCGCCAACTTACCGACCGGAACGTCCGTAGTTCGAACCGGACTCAGGTTTCTCGACTGTTACTTTCTAGATTTAGGCAACCTGGCAGTATCTCAGCCCTCGGGCTTCCTTTGAATGGCATGGCAGCTGGACATTGAAAGGGTGTTACAGCTGGACGATTCGATTTTATATTGACCGGACTTGTTGTTATGTGTCGACTATGTTTCTCACTGGATTTCCTTGGCCGCTGGACGACTGATGTCAGCCTGCTTTCCTGTTCCAGTGGGTTCTTTCAGGAACTTTGCTGGGGAGATCCAGTTAATTTTGTCTGTGGAATGCTCAGCGTAGCGTCTGGGAAGATTCCGCAAACGAGTTGCTGTTTCATCGTTTCACTCGCCCATATTCTGACCGATTGATCGAATCAGCTGAAATAGAGTGCGTTTGTTGTCTGCTACAAAAGGCTTCCTCACCTCTTGAGCTTCCCTGTGCACCAGACGTGTTCGTCATTCGTTAGTCTCTTAACAGCGTGGCGTTTGAGGGATTCGTGTCACTCATTGCTAGCACAGTTTTTCTGGTATCAGCAGGAACTACCACCCGGNAGCAGGAACTACCACCCGGAATGGTGGGGGAAGTTCATATTTGGCTTTCAGCGGATGACTTGGACAATCACTCTACGGCCGGTTGTTGTGTTGAATTTCCATAATATTGAGCATCCGAAACCCGTTGTGTGTCGGCCTACATCAGCCTGCTACTATGCTTCTGTTTGAGATATCAGTGTTCCCCAAAACCGCTTAACTGTTAAGTTAGGTGCTCACTGGCTGCACTATGCTTTTAGCTGCAAAACCTTCGAGAGTGGAATAAAAGTTTTTGCGCCAAAATGTTGCATTTTGTTGCTTATATGCTCACACCAAAACCCATCCTAATCTACGTTCAAATTTTTGCAGCTCACCAGATTTCATTGTCCACTGAAGCAATCATACCTCTGGCGGAAATGTCTGATGGAATAGTTTGCCAGCATCTCTGAGTCCCGGAGATGCCTAAATGGGGCTCAAAAGTTTGGACTGGTACTCAGAACTCAATTGCCCGATTGATTCAGTCCAGCAAGGACACGTCAAAGCCTTCGAAAATTCTATTCCATTGTGCGAATACTGAGCGCCGTTAAATTATTGCCAGGTTTGAATTTCGAATTTTCGCGCCATTTATGTCATGGTGCACATTTTTCAAAAAGGATGGCGCTTTTCTCCTACTGGCTAGTTGTACTCTGTGTTTACTAACTCGTTTGTCGTTCTCCAAGGTCGTTCAAAATATAATAATAAAATAATCGTTCAGCTGTAACACCTTTTCGGTGCCTAGCTGCCATGCCACCCGAAGGAAGCATGAAGTTTGAGATACTCCCAGGTTGCCCAAGCCTAGACAGAGGAAGTCGACAGACAGGTCGGGTGCTAACTACGGACCTTTCGGTTAGTGAATTCGCGAAATGTGCGCACGTTCTCACGTCGCGTGCTGGTTCAGGTCGTAACAGCTTCACAACTTTTCTCAAAAAAGTGCCTTTACGGATAACACATTTCGCCTGCGCATTTCTGCTACTACTTTCTCTACAGGTACAGCGTCCTGATTGGCTGCGCGCGTTAAAACTCGTCAGACCGTCCAAAGATCGCACAGACGTTGATTCTTCTGCGCTTAACCTAACTCCGGTTTCTAGCGCTCTGGCATCCACTAAACGCTACCCATTATCGCTGACTCTGGCTGACTTGTTCAGTTCTACCCTGGACCAGCTAACACAGTTGCTATCATACGCTTTGGCGCCTCCGGGAAGTAAAATGCTCGAACTTTCTGATTGGACTTCGATCGTCACAAATTTTCAAGTTTCTGGTAGTTTCTCCAACTCGCGACTTCTCCTAACAGGTGATGTCCCAACTTGTCTAATGAGTGCGGTATGGCATCGACTGGAGTCTGTACAGGTATGTCCTCACTCTTATGTCATTGTCGTCTTGCTCACCAGTACTTCCCATCTCATGTTAACTTGCTAAATAGCCTACAACACTTGATACGGCGTTTATTGTTTCCTATAGGTTTTCACCCTCTCGCCTGCCAATTTGGTCGCATTCCCCACCAGCATTGGTGTATGCCCAGAGGCTGCAATTGCACAGATTCTATCTGCGGTGAGGCAGGCAGCCCGTAACAATGCGGCACAATCGCAGGCCGAAGATGAGTTGGTTCAAGGTGTCGTTCTCTATATTCCTCAGGTGGATCTTCTTCTTCGTAGAATACCTCGATCTGCCGCTTTTTGTTTGGTTGATCGCATTGAGGCGCTAACGCAAGAATTGATCGCAGAAGATTTCGCACTCTCATTCTCTGAACATATGACAGGCGGCTGTGAATTTGTCCGTGCCGCATCAGAGCGTTCGCGCAGGGTTTTCGTCATCGCTACGTTGGCTGGTCCTCATCGAACTAAACTTCACAAAGCCCCCACTGTAGAAAAACCCCCCATAACCGTGCAACCAGAATCACTTTCGAAGTTACGTAGCCTCACAGACGTCACATCTCCAGTACGACGGGTTTCTCAGTCGGTTACTCCAACAGGTAAGCTTTTAGTTCCTGTACAAATTGGAATTCATTGCACACTAAACCCTTGTTCAACCAAGTTGATGACTACTTAACGTACAGTAACCCCACTCGCGGGTTGTAAACAAACCTATGCATCTTATCGGTACCTTTTTAAATAAAAAATGCATCGCCCCTAAGAATATCCCGGCGCCCGCCTGCATTCTCAAGGGAATAATTTTTTACCAAAAGCCTGCATCAGGTCTGAGTTATGTTATCTCTTAACTGATTACTGATAATTATATTCCAATTTTTCCCCTTAGGATTAAGTAAAACTTGCATACCAAAAGGTTTCTGTCTCAGTGGAACCTTATCTTTTTTCCTAAAAGGAGGCGAGATGTTCACTGAAAAGCCTACTAGCTGTTAAACAGGGATTGCTAATAGACATTGATGCAAGTGCATATTTTGGCAGTGCAGTTCTGAGCATTTCTGTCACGTCTCAACATACCTGAATCTATAAGCCCCATTGATTTCATTGGCATTGATGTGTGCTGTGTCTCAGAAACAAGAATTCAAGATGCAAGCTAACCAGCCCATCAGTCTGCACTCACTTCCCGTTACATACCTCTGGTGATCCAGAGGCTGCTACGGTAGGATGTGCATTGGTTGGTACCATCCTGAGTCACCGGCCGGAGGTTTCCTTGCTTAACTGGATACCTGTTGATAGTAGCCTCTGTTTGGTTCGTCTGCCAACGTCTGTGAAGGAGTCTCGCAAGCGGGAAGCTGACTGCTGTCTGTTTGTCGTGTCCGCTTGCGCCCCAACCGACCGTAGCTTCGACGCCGTCGAACACAGGTTTTACGACGCCCTGAATGCCCAGCTGCGGCGAGCTAAAAGCTCAGATATCGTAGTGGTTGACGGAGATCTGAATGGTAGGCCTGAATGGTAGGCCTAGCGTATCTGAGACTCCATTAAGAGGTTGACATGGATTATCCTCATTACGTACGGACAATGGTGAACGATCGCTTCAGCTGTGTGCTGGTCACAGGCTGTTTTTATGCAGCACTAACTTCCGAAAAAGCCGTAGTCGTCTGGCCACACGGTGTCCTCCAGCAGCAGGCCGGCCACAAACTCGAATCGATCACACTGCCATGAGTTACCGATGGCGCGGATCAGTAACTGACTGTCTGTCGTTTTGGAGCACATCTGTGGATTCCGATCACACACTCGTCCGGTGTTGCTTCTCCCTACGTTTTACAGGGTCGCATAAGGTACTGTCAAATCGCTCGGCAACTGAAAGACTGGCGGATCTGGATGTTAGGCGAACTTCTGAAGTCTGTTCTGAATGCTTCACCATCAGATGTGAACTCATACTGGGACGAGATTGCCAGTGCATAGTGCATGGGGTTGCCTAGTGCTGGAATTTCGTCTGGTGCACTGTACCGCCAGACGCACTTAAGCAGTGGATATCAAACCAAACGGTGGCAATGCTTGAATCTCGGAGAAATATCTTAGCCGGTCTCGAACATAATCCGGTACGTAGAATTATCAGACGCCAAGTGAAAGTGAGCGTGTGAGCCAACCGCGAAGTGTGGTGGACAGACAACCAAGGAAATAGAGGAGGCTCAGTAGGCCGGTAATGCCCGAAGATTATTTCAGTTGATCCGTGCGACGGGCCCCCGGAAACCACCTGTAAGCGAAGCCTTCAAGGAAAGGAGTGACCATCTTGAATAAAGAGAACGCCTCGGTCGGTCGGCTGAATACTTCGAGCAACAATTGTCGTGGCCACCAGCTGCCACCCATCGGGAGCCCACGGTTGACAGAACCCTGGATGGTGAATGTGGAACCACCCACCACCTCAGGTTTACAACTGCATATGTTCTCTCAGGCGCCGCCGAACTTCTGGTTCGCCATGACCTCCCACCCGCGCTGTTCAAAGATGGGAGTGAAGTCCCCAGTCAGCACTTGTCTGATCTGTTTGCTTGTATTTGGAAAAATGAATCCGTCCCATACAACTGGAGACAGTCGTTAGTAGCGCCCACTTTCAAAAAAGGACTCGTAGTGGGTGCGGTAACCACTGGGAGATCAACTTGACCACGGTCGTAACGAGACCGTTGGCCTCACTTGTATTTCGTCGCCCTATGGTGGTTCATGAGTCACAGAGTAGGAATCGTAATTCCAACCCGGTTAAACAAATCTTCATGGCCCATCGGGTGCTAGAACAACGCCGCAGTATAAACGACCCATAATTTTAGTATCACTGGATATTCGAGGCTTATTTAACTCGGTTGGCCGGTATGTTCTCGACACGCTTGCCCACCAAGGAATGCCCCGGAAGTTTGTAAACATGATGAACTCTATTTTCGGACTTCCGGATGTCTGAGCTCCAAAAGCTTCCGTACTTAAAGCGGTGTTTGTCAAAGATGTCTAGTATTTCCATATTTATTGATCGACGAAATAGTGGGACGAACACTACAAGTCCTTCAAAACCCTGGTGCTGACTAAAGTCATCTCGTCCTTCTGTATGCACTTTGCACCCACAAAATGTAAGGTCATTCTCGTGGACATGCAGTCACTGAACACGCCACTTACGATCCAGGGGAGGCACTGGAAGTTGTGGATCGTTTAACCTATCGTAGAAGTTGTATTAGTTCTGATTGTAGGGTGAAAGATGATATCGGTGAAACTCGCATAGCACAAATTGTTTTTTTGGAATAAATGGATAGTTGGTTTGTTCCAAACTGTCCACAGAAAGATGTTCAAAACTTCCAGGTATTACTAAAACTCCATTACCTTAGCATTGAAAGTATGCAATATTGTTCTCAATAGGATAAATCTCAATGCGGATATGTTGATGTAGTGTGCCGAACGCTTATAAGGCCACTGGTTTTTTCTTCACTTCTATGGTGAATTTTAATTTGATGTGAGCAGTATTCGCAGAACATCATGTTGCGCGCTGGAAGGGTGCGTAACACCCAGATCGGTCTCAGATGAGAGCGAAAATCAACATATTTCAGGGCACTCGACACCTCTTGTCGTTCGTCACTAAAATGTAGCTTTTTTGCATACATCTCATCAGTTGGTATGGAATTTCATACCTCGAGTTGCGCTATGTATCCGTGATTCAATCCGGAAGTTCATTCGCATTGTCTAATAATCTGGTATAACTGTGCTCACACCTTTCATTATAGCTCACGCTTTTCAATGAATTTCCGTGTTTGTTTGCGGCATAGTCTGGTGGTCAAGTAAAAAAAACCCGAATCCTTGAGCGTCGTACATCTCTAACGCAGTTCAGATCAACAGATTTTCGCAATCAGCATGCTACTGTTTACGAAGACAGAAGTGATCATAGATTCGCTCGGGTTCTTTTAGATGTGGTGAGAGTCGAACTGGAGCGCAGGCGATCCATGAAGACTGATAGGCTTAATGAGGCCTACCCCCGGAAATGATCCCTTGGTGGATGGGCGCGTACTATGCCATGCTTAAGCTTCTACACGTGATCCCCTTTTACGGGATCACGGGCATTTTTCTTTAGGTGGATGCTGACCTTCTTCAGGAATCAGGATACGTCATGATGCTGAGGTTTAAATATTTGCTGGCTATTAGCAAATACACTTATCTGCAAATCAATTTGGTTTTGACGGGAGACTCAGCTGAATCTCTCGTTTATGATATTCTTCAACTGAACGTGCTGCACAAGGCCGCCTCATATTTCACTTAGTACAATCGCAGTATATTTTTATACAGGAGGTTACACACTGCTCAAGTAGAACCAAAGGTTGATGGAAACTCGGAAACTACCTGACGAACCCCAAGATAGGCGAAATCGATCGTGGGTTGTCTAAGAGTTTTCAGTAACCGTGCGAATAGTCCCCTTAATGAAAATATACTGCGATATCTTGAATAGCTTGCCAACTGTAACATGAAGTGACTTTTATGCATCACGTTCACGATTCAGTTGAGTCCCCCGTCAAGACCAAATTGATTTGCAGATGAGTGTATCTGTTCAAGTAGAACATAAGTTTGGTGGAGACTCGGGGACTGCGCCTAGCTGATGGGCTTCAAGAAGGGCGAAACTGGTCGTGGACTGTTGTAGAGTTTCCAGGATCCTTGGGAGTGGTCTCGTTTATGAAAATGTGCTGTCTATGTTTTTCACCTTTCAAAACACCATCCTCTTCGCAACAGCTAGCCATTATCGCATTGGGCCCGTAATAATTTTATGGTTCTGTATTTTTAACAATTCGTCAGAAAGAAATGCAAAGGGTAGTTTTTTACCATATCTGTGGTCATCCTAATCTCCTGACCCATTCGATAAATATCATTTTTGTGTTTCTTTGTAGTTGATGTGAACAAAATGTGCAACGGTGTTGGGTTGGTGCGTAAATCCCCAGGAGGACGAAAGTTGAATCAAGTCAGTCCGATGAGGGATAAATCCCTGCTCTCAACTAGACCTTCACCAACCATCTCAGTTTCACCGATGGAGGATCCAATAGTTTTTAACGATAGCTCGTCGTGTTCCAGTGCCTCAGTATCAGACATAGATAACTCTAATGGCGCTGAGAACGTGCCTGTGCTTCGCAAAAATGCTGTTGGTGATTCAAAGTTCGGCAGCAACACCCTCAGAAGTCCAGCTAATTTGGGCGAGCGACCTGCGTCGAATGTTCCACGTAGTCACAAACGACGCTACTATTACAGACTTTTGACGCGACTGTTTCACCAATTCAACTCAGTCCGAATCAGAGTACCTCAACCGAGCAAGGCAGCGAAAATCACATTTTTCACTCCTGTTTTGATGGTAATGCCCCGTCGTCTTGCACGAGCTGATGGCAGCCTCATAATCCAGTCGGATGCGTATAACTCTGGCGCAGGTCGTCCGTAAGTCAACCGTGTTTGCATTCACGTATCTTCTGACTGACAGGTTCAGTCTCTTAACCAGTATGGTGCTATTTTCATTTGACTATATGTTGTCCGATCTTGACCAGTGCTTTGTTCTTATGCATTCAGTGTGACTAGAAAAACAAATTCTTATGGTATACGTTTGGGCCAGGTGTAAACGACGTGGGTTGATGATTTAGGTCACTTTTCGTAAGCAGCCATTTTGAACGAGTTGGTGTAATCTGCATTCTTTTTTCCTTCACCTTATAAGTTTGTGGAAGTTGTTATGTCTATTTTGTAGCTGGTGATGTTGATTTGTAACTGATTTCCTGGTGCACTAAAAATCCTCTACCCTAGGTCTTCCGCGATTCGGGACTCCAGAGTTTGCTCGCTCACATGATGACATGTATTTCAAGTCACGTGAATAGCCCCTCGGAAGACAACTTCCCAGATGGGAGGCCCGTAGTATTTGTAGGCTCTATTTTTTGAACGGATTACTTATGGTCTCTAGGTGCTAAGGATATCTTATTCTCACTAAGGCTGTCATCCTGCAAGAAAAGTCGATATATTCCGAAGAACTCTTGAGGAGTTGTGCACCGTCGATGAACCTCTCAACAAGGTTGAAATAACTCTATGGCGCTTCACCGCCTTTCAGTACACTTGCAGCATCAAATTCCGATTGCTGCCTGTGGTTAGTCAGATTGCTTACTATAGTTAGTCATTGAGCCTGACAGTAGACTTGAAAATTTCCCAACCCTGGGTCAGGATCCTGGTCGGGTTTATGACGGGAGTGTGTATTTCTCAGTGACCGGCTTTTTATTAGAAAAATTTTGAATGAGGACTAGCTCAAAGGATAACGGTAATTGTAAGGACACCTGTCAATAAGTATTTTTCCGATCGTCGTCTGAGCACATGGGTGATGCTAAATATGTTTCATATTCAGACAAATGCTGATATCGTAGACTCGAGAGGAACAATCGTTTTCGCGCTATTTGGAAAACGGAAGCGTGTCACACGTTTTAAGTTCACTTCTGTTACCTTTGCTTCATCTCCACCTCTTTCGATTGAATACACAGAGCCTTGCTGACCTATGTTATTGTTTTGTCTTATTTCCTGTATGACATCAAAACAAGTCCGATGGAATGAGACCCGGGTTGCTTGAGCTTCCTGCGTTTCTTCTCTTCATTAGCCAATAGGAGCCGTTTGTCTGTTGTGGGTTCTTCAATCTCGTTTACGCGAACGAACTGATTATGCTGTCGGCGCAGGATTTAGATGTTACACAGTGTGTTAATTGGAAGAGTGCTATGATAACTGAGAGTGACTTCGTCCCGTTGTAAGGAGTTTATGTGATAAATATAATTGGAACGCAATGCTTCAAGAATCGTCGATCTGTGAAAACTTGCGGCTGACCATCGTTCTGCGTATCCGTGGTCTTTTCACTTATAAGTATCACTGTTTACCGATAAGGTCTGTTTTCCTTCGGCCTGAGCTTATCAGAGTTTTCCGAATTTTGCAAATTTCTACTTAATTTACCAGGCCCAGTCCGGTACCAGTTTCTGTTGAACCAGATGACGCATCAAATAAGCGCATTGCTCCTGTACTAAGACCAGAAGAACTTTTGGCACTGGAGCGCGAAGAGGCCCAACTGTTTCGACGTCTTAGGCAAGTGCTTCGGCGCGTCGTCGCTCATTTGGCCAGGCATAGAAGATTCGCTGTGTTCAGCCGCCCAGTGCAAACAGATGAAGCACCGGATTATTACGAGGTCATTAGGAATCCAATGGACTTGGGTTCTGTACGTGATCGGATTGACGCGCGGAAATATGTGAATGTGGAAGATTTCATGAAGGTAATTGTTTGCATTCTAAGCAACAGTTGGCTGGATGTTTTGTCTTCATTTATGTAAGTGAATGGTTTTTAGCGAAAAATTAGAATTACCTCTGAGGGTAGGGCGGGCCATTGTAGATCAGTAAGTTTCTAATTTTTGACTTCCATAAGTGAGCAATCCTATTAGATGGGTGTTTTACCATGTCGTCACCGAAGATGAGTAGCATCATGCCACCATCTCTTGTGATGAGGCGTTAGGAACCGAAACACCTGAACAGTTCACTCAAACTAGCGTTTCTAATGGTGGGTTTGTAGAACCCTGAATGCAAAAGCTAGTGTAACCTTTTCTTTAACGTCGTTCAAATCCTACATGTTTACTGAGCAGTTCTTTCTCGATACAAAGGTACTGCTCAGTATAGTCTTCATCCGTGTGGCGCGGCACAGTTGTGCAACTATCTTAGGGATTGTTACTCGTTTGTTCGCGCTAGGTGGTTCGTACACTCACTCGAAATTCCTGTCACAGACCGCAGTCGGTGACCTCTGCATCACTTGTTTTCAACACTGACCTTCCCTTACGATTCTTGATTAATCTGCCCACATGACTATTGTCAATGGCGTAATATCCACTTGACGGAAAAATGATATACCAACCTCCTCATAAATTTTGTTGCGATTCTCCTCACCTGAAACACCGTTCATGCCTGTTACAAAGCGCTCGATTGCTGATGCACTCTGATCCCTCTCTAAATGCCGTCCACGGTAACCAGTTGAACTCTTTGGTAGCAGTTTTTTGGCTACTGTGGTGAGCAGAGAATGGGATATCCTGCGAACTGTTCTATCAGTTGGCTATTCTGTGTAAGCAGAGTGCACCAAGCCTACTGTAGTTCCATAATCATACTGCAATGGCTATCTGCTATAATTAAAGACTTGTGGATCTGTGATTTCTCCTGCTGAGTAAAGTTGGTGCTTGTGTTACAGGTGGTTGGGTTGTTTCCACCTGTCCTATTCCTGTTTAGGTGTTTCGGGATGAGGCTGAACAACTTAGCGTGATAAGCTAACTTTTCGTGGTTTTGCATGCGTGTAACACTAGTACCGCGTGTGGTCAAGTGGTGATCTATTTAACTCCCATAACTTCCCTCGATCCCCATCTTTCCGCATCCGTTTTGTTTATTGTTTCGCCGCATCAGGATATCGAGTTGATCTACCATAATGCCTTGGAATACAATCCAGCAAATGTTCCGCGTAGCCGCGACATTCGCGCCCGGGCTGCGGAGTTCTGGGATGAGGCTTGTTTGAAGATGGAAGAGGAACTATATCCACCAGATTTAAACGAGCGCTGTCGAGCAGTGAGTTGTTTATTAGTACTTACCGCCTACTTTTACTTCGAGTCGTTCAGTTTCAGCTAGCTCGGTATCATGATTGATTTATAATGTTATCTATCCTTGAATTTACACCAGGCCACCGAAGCCCAAGCTATGAGGGCAGCAGCTTCAAAGCACGGACCTGCTGAGTCGAACCCACGCACTGCCACTCCAAAGATATCAGTCACCTCTTCCACTGTTGGTAGATCCTCAGTCTCCAGTAATCCTTCTATTCCGCTCACCAAACCGCTACCCATGCCTCAGGGTGGAAGGTTTAGTCGGAGGCTGCATGTAAGTTCGTCGGTCCCAGTCCCCTTGCATTGTATGCATACTTGTAATAGTAATAATAATCGTCAAGTTGTAACCCCCCTTCCGGTGCCTAGCTGCCATGTCACCCGAAGAAAGCACGAGGATTGAGATATTGCTAGATTGCCAAAGCCTAGTTACGAGCTCAGGTTGGGTTCGAACCACGGACCCTTTTGTCAGTAAGTTCTCGCCTTAACCAACCAGGTATATCTATCGTTATATATATATATATATATAGTATTCGCTGTCTTTGGTTCTGAGCGGTTTTCCGTGCAGATAATGAGCCATGATTTTGGACGCTTACTGCTGCTTTGACCTAAGTTGTTGAAGCACTCAGGTGGTCCGGGAAACAACGAGAAATCGAACTACCCGGACGCATAGTTCCTCACTGTATTGTAAGCACACTTCACCCCTAAGTTTCCTAGGAGCTTGAATTTCCTTATATCACTACTAGACGAAAGATGATGCATATATTACTCGTCTTGGTGATATCGTGATCATTTTTAAACAATCTTTCTAGGGCCAACCACCGATTCTCGAACTGAGTGATATACAGTTGTTGCAGTCTGTCAGGGAGCGTCGTTTCCCAGTCCAGAATCGAAGGTAATTCGGGAAAAGCTGGGCATCGATGAGGCGAACTCCGAGAATTACCAACGTTCAGGGGTGGTGAGTGGGAGAGTTGTAGTGATTCCTAAGCTTTTTTATTGGTGACGCATTTTTGCTTTGGCATACTCCTAATTCAGTTCCCAAACTGATCTTCCTTGACGAACGTCTTCTATGGTAACTATGGTACTTATTCAGTATAAAAAACGCACTGATTCTCCATTCTAACGGAGCAGAAAACAAGCCGTACTTCACAACGCTTAAGTTTGAACGAAACATCTACGTTGCCTCTGGCAGGCAGTTTTACTTCGCTTGTAAGGTACAGTGCTACCCATCTAAAACAAGTTTCTACGGTCGACCGCAGCTCACATCTCTTGATCCACGAAAGGCCAGCAGAACAATTTCTCTGTAGGCGCTTGTATGGCACTGTGTGTCTTCGCCAAGTGTATCAAATGTATGTCCTATCGAAGCTGAACATAGTATGCGTCAATAACTATGGTTATGAATGGCGCACAGTTTGAAACAGAAGATGGAGTAGAGACTGGTGTTCTCATAGGAGTGACTAGACAGTTCTAGATTCAGAGAAGACAAACCCGAAAAACTTAAGTGATCGTTCACTAAATTCTCCAGAATATTAACACTGTTAGATTCTCCGTCCGTAAAACCTATGGTTGGAGAACGGTTTTCATGCACTTGTTAGATTACGGCTTCGTTCTGGGACTAAGGTTCCAGTAAGCAGTATCTCGAAATAAGCAAAAGTTTAAGTGCCCCAACGACACTGCTGAAAGAAAAGGTGCACCGTATAGGCATCTTTAGTTTGATAACTACTGTCTACGTCAGTCCATTTTTGAACAGTGAGCGACTACCGCCATCCGGTGTATTTCATTGCTAAATTTCTGATAGTCGTGTGTCATAAAACATCGCATACTCGTATACGAGTGGTGGGACACCTGTACAAACGGAGGATGTATAGTGGCTGCCGATGAATTATCGCGCGCCTCAAACCATTCCATGTCTCTGTATAGGCCTCGGAACGGGCTTACAATCAAATGGAGCATTAATCGGCCCCTGTTGTCCAGTCTTTCAGCTGGCAATACAGCCTTAGCACGGTCATATAAATAAACCCAACAAAACCGACGCCAACTGTGATTTACTCATGACGGCTCCTATTTTTATCACCGATTGGCGTCAGGTCAAGTTTCTTAGATTCAGTTAAGTGCTAATGAAACAGGTAAAAAATCACCGAGATGTCTTGCTTGCCTTCTTTGTAGTCATCCTGTGATCGTTCTTATAGAGTAGGGATTTCGATCACCGTCACTCGAAGAAAACGTGAGGGCTGAGATACTGTCAGGTTGCCTAAACCTGATAGGAGCAATCAAAATGCCGGGGTTGGGTTCGGACCGCGGTATTCCGGTCAGTACGTCCGCGCTATAACCACTAAGCTATCTCGACATGCACAAAGTACGAAAAAGGATGTTTTAGGTAGGTAGTCGCCATCGAGACTGAATCACATTCACAGTTCCAATCCATTACAGCACCCAAACAATACGCTAAGTGGTCTTTGCGAACGACTACCACTCTAACAACAAACAACACATCTGGGAGAGTTCAAATTGCTATTCACTTCAGTATCTCAAACGCGCCATCCGAATTTTCGGACCAGTGTTATTCGAACGATGCCGGCAAGTTTCTTCCTCAGGAATCATGGTTCGGTGAGACGTTTTTGTGCACCCCGGCCAATAGTTGTCTGTTTTCACCTTCTCTTGTACTTTTACGTCAGAGGGAAACAGACATTGCCTTGCACTGTTCATTTTCAGCGCACACCGTCACCTCGGGTTTCCAGGGAGCTTTCTTCCCCTACTCCAGACGTGCACTCACTTATGACTGGTAAGTTTCGTGATCATACTTCACTTGTCGGGTACTGTGACCGAACTTGTTGGAGATTACCGAACAATAGATAGTAGAGTGCCTTCTAAAAGCGCATATTTTTAAGGCACATCAAACGCCTTATGAGTTTCGTTCCCAGTTTCAACAGTCCTTGGTATGGAGTTCTGCCGCAGCTATTGTCAAGATTTGGTGGTTTTTGCGTCACGCAATTCAACAGTACGTATGTTCCATGAAAATGCAGTGTTCATCGATAAACCCAAGCAGATATGGAAAGGATGTGGTATATCGAAACATACGATTCGCTTAATCCATTCGGCAATACACATTTCCAGTCACCAGCATGTACAATCTACCTTTTATTTAGTTGGACACTCACACCGGAATTCAGTTGCCGATCGGCATGTGCCATCTGTGAACCGTTATGTCTGGCCCGACACTTGAATCACAGATGTCATGCTGCATTAGTTTTTTGTTCATAAAAGATAAGAGCATGGCACTGTGATGGCAACTACATTACACTTGCTGCGAGCAGCCACTGCTCCATGTTGAAATTTACGCCCGGACTTGCACTGGTATAGGCGGTTCATTGGTGGAGCAAAAGCCTGTTTTTCACGCGCGTAAATACAACGTGGACATTACCCTCAGTAACTCTACTGATAGGTCACTCCTCCGACAGGCGAAGAATTCCGAGTTTAGTGTCTAGTCTACTGATGGTCAGTCAAACGAGTTCTGGACAGCTGAAGCCAGTTTGCTGTTGTGCTTCGATTTATAGCCGGGTCATTCAAATTGAAATGGGGTTTCCTAGTTCATGATTGATGACGTTCTACTTTCACTCGTGTTCTTGGGTTAATTGCATACTTCGGTTTGACCACTCTGACAGTTCCACTTGGCTTACTACTCCAGGAACCTCGAAAACAGTCGTTGAATCGACCGAGCCTGGTGATCTTCCCACTGGGACGAGTCAGAGTAACGGTCCGGTCGCGTCGAGCTCACCAAACCGGACCCGCTCGCCAGACATATCCGTCACGGAGCTGACATTGGATAAACCTGATTCAGGCCCACATCCGGATGATTTGAATGCATTCCTTCAAACCGTAGTCAACGGTACCCTCGGCTGGTCGGCCGAGGAATTGATAAAGTTGCACAGAGAATTTTCCTATTTGGTACTCTGTGGTTCGCACCGAACTGGGATACTCACTGTAAGTGTTGACTCATTTTTGGTTTGTCGGTCAATGAACCATTTTTTGCGGGAATGAGAAATTAACTAAAACAGACTACACACATGATTATCCCCACACCACACTTTGGGGATACACGGGGATGTGCAAACCTACCACTGTAAAATGTTTTGGAATTTAATGGTTCTGAATATTCTCAAATGAAATAATTCAGGTGGTTTGAGCAACGGATAATATGTTTTGTTTTTTGTGACGATAATCTCATGCAAAAATAGCACATGGGTGGTCACTTTCTGATAGTCCATAACAAAGACTAACTATTCGTTGTGGAGTTCGCCACGCTATGAATTCGGTTAGCAGGAACATACGCAGTGGCTGCATCAACTCAGGGAGATATATGAGAAGGCTACTAATTCTGAGATCAATCCCTGTCGAAGGGGATTTTCATTCACGGGCCTCGTAAACGTTTCCGCTTGATCACAGGTACGTTAATGCGAATGTTTGATAAAAACCTTTGCATCTGCCCTATCTAGGGCAGATTCATGCATACCGCGCCGGTGAAGGTCAGATCTCCGTTTTTCCACTTTTCATTTAATGTTCTCGATAACGTCGCGAAAACATATCCGAGATCACCAAATAGTTTCGACGATTTTTCGTCAGGTCTTCACGGATTATGGGGAAAACGAAACGAAGTTTATTTGAACTCACACTTAGACAGAGGAGTAAGCCTCAGGAATCTAGCTTACGGAACTAGAAATATCCATGTGAATCGCTAGAGATGGAACAAAATTAGAGTTAGAGAAAATAGTATACTGTAATCGTACATAAGGGCACTGACCACAATAATAGCAATCCACAACCTACGTTCAGATTTTGCTTAAAGTTGAAATCAATTTTATATTCTCTATCCCTCTATTGCGATTTTGATACAACCGGAAACATAAAAGGCAAGTGCAACGAAAAACTTAAGCTCAACAATAGAATGATCGATTGAACGGGACAATGTGGAATGCCTAGAGTGAAAAGAACTTGAAACCTCACTAGACAGCGGGGATGAACTGTGGCTTTTTTCGAGCCCTGACAAAGACGGAGAGATTTGACTGAATAGTCCTCCTTCCTTGGGAAGACCCATTTTTCGTAAGAAGTTTTTCTTCAAGTGTTTTCTGGGTTTGACTTTCGTTCTGTAACTAGACGGGATATTTGCGAAATGTGTGTACGTTCTTCAACTCTTTTTACCCGTATGCTAATACGCACAGTGACTTACCGACAATTTCCTTTTTATCTTTCTCAAACAGGAGCTTGAACGTGTTTTTGAAACCCACTATCAACGGAATGTTTCCTATTGTGAAGGCTGAAATTTTTTTTGTTACGTTTTCTTCCTTACAGTCTAGGCATTTTTGAACCTCAGGTTCGACCCTGCCCGTCTTGGCCGTTTATCTTGGCAGCTTCTACACTAGGGATGTTACCTTTTTTTATTTCTTTGATGTACATGTTTGTATTGATTTTGATGGGAATATATGACCTAGGCTATTCAGCTTTCGTTCTGATCGGAGCACGGTTTTCGGCCACCTAATTCAGTAAACTAGGGTCGCGATCACTGGGTGTTAGCTGATGGAATGAGCGAATGTAGTTTCTCTAACCAGCTACTGCTGTGTGCTGTGACATGATCCGGGGTAATCGGACGGAAATAGGGTACCCATCTATTTGCTTTCATAGTCATGTCCCCCAAACAGTGAGTGTTGCCATCTAAATTATTAGCCCCTAAAACGCCGTCTTTGGACGGTTTGTTTCTGGAAAACAACTGTAGGGTTTGAAGATGATATCCAGGTACTTCGCTGGAACTGGAATTCTTGATTGCATCCACTAACGGCACCGACATCCGTTAGGCGCCATTTCTTGTGCATATAATCGAGCACGAGGTACCCCAGAGTGAGGCGATCTCCGCTACCATACCTTATTTCTGATTTCCGGAAAGGCGTTGTCAACAAGAGCTAGTAATTTATTCTGTACTTCCCTGCCGGTTCTACAAGTGGCTGTTTCAGATAAAATCGGTGTCCAAATGGTGGGAAGCATGAACTTCGCCAATGCAACTCTATCACTCACCGGAAAAATGACAGCATCCCACTGTATGTGGCTATGATTGTTCCCCCATACAAATCCTACAAATAGGATTTCCAATACATCCATAGAGTTGCTGAAAACTCTCCGAAAGCCCACGATCCGTTTCGCCCTTCTTGGGGCTAATCAAGTAGGCGTGGTCCCCAAGGTTTCTTCAATCTTTTTGTAGTGACGGTATTTTCCTCAGCTTAGTTCTCGGTTTCAGCCTCCCAAGCTAGCGTTCACGTCAGAACAACCACCAAAGGTGCACAAGGTCTATAAATGCCTAAAACGAAGTCAGGAACAGTTGTACAGCGCTTCGTATACATAGCGTAAGCGGTTATAACCTTCTGGGAGTTATGACGCGTTCTAGATGCGCCATTGGCAACCGGCATTTGGCCAATAGTGGGTCATGATTGGCTGTTGGGCCCAGACTTGTGACCAATCAGATCTTGTCTTGATGCCGGACCGGCAAGCGTCCCGAATTCTTGGCCAATCTCGTTCGGGTTAGGCTCATCGGCCGTAGCAGCGCTTAAAGACGTGCGGTAAAGCGGGATCCGTGTGGAATTCCTCCTAGCACTTTTGCTCTACTTCAACCCAAAGTGCACGAAATACACTCATTTGCATAATAATTTGGTTTTGACGGGAGGCTCACCTGGAAACCAGCCGAATCTGTTTATATTTTGAAAGAACCTTATGAGTAGTGTATTACGTCCACACATGTACCGCGACGTCTCGAATATCGTAGCAACTGAAACATGAAACGACCTAGTGCAGAACATTCATGAATAGGAGATTTAGCTGGGTTCCAGCTGAGTCTCTAGTCGAAACCGATTCGGCGTGCAAATGAGTGTATTTCGCCAACATCCTTGTTTTCTGTTCTGATAATGAATTCGACCGGAATAACGACACCGCCTGACCATGCAGCCTTCGTATAACGCCACTCGCACCCATCCAGTTTCACGAGCAAAACCCCGTCATATTGTCTAGTGGCGCTCTTATTCGTCGCAGGTTCGTTCACTGAGCTACGAATGTTCTCTATCAGTACGATCCAGTTTGCCCCTAATCTTTCAGGGCACGTACACAAACATCTTTGAGGTTATCTAATCACATGTGCGTCTGTGTATTTAACCGGAGCAAGATATTAAAGCGTCGCATAGTCACATCAACATATTCATTATCCGGAACGCAAACCAACTACGAAAACACCAGCTAGAAAACGATCATTCTAGATTTTGGACAAAGCGCTAATCAGATTGCAAGGTGGATCAACTTCCCGCTGTTCAGAATGTCACATGCAGATAAAAGGTTCCAGGAATATAAATGCGGATATAATGGAAACGAAAATCAAATAGTCGTAATTGAAGACTTCATACAAATTTTCGACAACCAGATCAAGTGATGCCGTTGCCGCGGTAGCTGGAACTTCACACACGTACCTGAAACCCACACGATAGTTCGTCCTTGCAAATAATTGATGTATAATGGATATACTTGGCCGTCTTACTGAACTCTGAATCAGTTCAAACATGATATGCAGACGCGACTCCAGGTTTTGCAGGTGAGGAATGGGAGCAAATACTTGGCGTTTTAATCACTTCTCAGCAAACGTTTGAGGGTCGGTGGGATATATAGACTCGCCAGCAGAGGACGGACCGGCCCTTGCGTTTCTCTACCACCTGATTCACTAGTTCACATTTCGTGGATCAAATTATTGGAACGGGCTACCCACGAGATGATGTGTCACTCGACCTGGGTGACTGAAAATGTAGTACTTTACCAAAAAGCACCCGTCCCGTGCGCCTCAGGTTCACCCTAGCGGACGGAAAATGATCACAATGCTTCCAAATGGTACTGCAAATTCCTTAAATGATTTTGGACAAATGAAGATGGTAAGATCTTCCGGTAACGTGTGAGCGCACATTACATGGTTCGAGCTAAATCGGAGTGCAGTCATATCCTATATATCGGGTGGGCGTTAATCACGCTATCAGGACAACAAAGAACGCACTCCTACCTGTGGGTGTCTTCTGCATTTGTAGTGACCCAGACACCCCAAAAGCGGGCCGATAAAGCAACGAGAATGACGAACACTGGAAGATATCATTTATTTATGATACGAGTTGAGAAATGCAGCAAGACAGAAACTATACAAATTACGACAACAGTTGGATTACTCGGTGAATAACGGCTCTCACATTCCCTCATTATTTGGGTCATCAAGGTCGTTGTACGAAACCATATTACGCTCCGTTGCGCGGAATGGTCGTCTAAAATGAACAGTACCGGAATGAAAAAATATCCACATCTCGTATGTATACTGAACTGATCTAAAAAAAGGAATCTCTCTACCGTAAAAGTTTTTCATCAGGAACGATCGGCTGAATTTTGTAAATCCCGAGTTTTTCATGTAGCGTACGGTAACTTATCTTTGGAAGGAGTTAGATTTAATTTGCAGGTTCATAGTGAAAATGCAGCATATGCATTAAATTAAACTGCTCGGGCAAATGAGATGGCCCTAACCGAGGAACGAACGACTTGTATCAACATACACGCGGTTTGCCAAAAACTAGCCTGCATGTTATGTTGGCCATGTCCAACATGTCCTGTGTACACTTTTGACACCGGCTCTGAGATTTATCTGTTGGATCGCGTGCAACCTGTGGCACCTATGGTGACCCTAGACCCGAAAGATTTTCAAGCCTGATTGTTCCAGGCTTGTGCAGGGAGTGCGATCGCTGAATTTTGCTTCCGTGCGCTTAACTGACTCACGTTTGCCTGAGCGACTGGTGAGCATCACTTACGTTAGCCGAATCGGACCCTTAATCGTCCGACTTTTCGCTCAGAGCAATCAGTTGTGAACAGTTATCGGAACTATTAGGGTTTTTCGGGTGAAACGACCACCTTTCTGGTGGTGGCATCCATCTGAAAACTGATGCAGATGTTGAGGTAGACACTACACGTGTTGTATCCGCGGCGGCTGATTATATATCCCAGGTGAAATAAGTGGACTACAGTCAGTCAGGTAGATAGATTAACATTTTGTCGACACAACTACTACTCAACATGCACCGGCACACCACTGCCCCGGTACACAACGTGATGACGTCACGTCGATCGTTTGTAAAAAAAACTGACAAACTCAGCATACAGCTTGAACACCAAAATAACACCACTTCAAATCAGTTATAGAGCACAATCTGATTGGCCATCGATCGCCCTCAAGAACTACAAACGGTTAGTTTATGGACCTAACACCGCTTTCGGAACCCCAAGCTAATGCCGATGAGAAGGGACCATAGAAACAGACGTACCTTGGGTTAGTGTTGTAAGAAGGATTTTGTCTCCGACGTGTATCATTATGGTAAGGACGTGGGTTGAATTCGTTAGGTGAGCTGCCTCTTTGTCCGCGACGATTTAACGACCCTGCAGCGCGGGTAGCACCACTGCCAGCAGCGAGCGCATACAAGTCCGCTGCCGCTGTGTTGGGATACAAAGCTGCCGCTGCCGCAGCTGCTACAGCCGCCATCGCCTGTTGTTGCTGTTGCTGGGCCGCGACATCGTAGTAGTCCTGTCGGGGT
>NW_008752017.1:410446-414582 GCF_000715545.1 Opisthorchis viverrini | reverse complement strand
AGTGGAGGATTTGAAAAAAAACTGAAGCAGAGTAACCAACCTGGAAAGCACCACCTGGCCGACCGTAACTGGCCACAGAGCCCGGAAGCAAAGGATTATTGGGATTATTGCCACGATAATTCCCACGGTAGTTGCCACCACCTGTGGCACGGCCACTGCCACGATTCCCTCGGTATCCACCACCACTTCCTGCAGAAGATCCAAAATAGTGTTGCGTGATATGATACGGAGCTTCTGGCAAGCTAGGACGACGCGGATCACGTAGGTAATTGTTGAAGAATATGGCATTATCCTTTTTTGCTGCCTCGACCTTCTCCATGTGTTTGTTGAAAATGTGTTTCCGCACAAATATTGGCTCCCGGAACTTCTTATCGGATAGCGGACAAACCCAAACAACCTTGAACCTGCGCAAGAAAGAAACGAATGAGATGTTGATCCATACATGTAGCTGAGGCAGTTTATTTTGAATATTCGCCGCAGGTGTGAAAAGCTAGGCGAGGAACCAGCTAATAAGCAGCTACAATGCTCACTTTTCCTTGGACACCTGTGGCCTCAGCGAAACATTAAATAAGAACCTCACTTCTGTTATAATGAATCGTAGTTGAGAAATAACCTATCAAGTGGAGTGCGAAGCAGCTAACTGTTCTACCTTACGTGCCACCGAATAAAAAGTATTCCCCATTGTTCCAGCTGACCAGTTCCGAAATAAACCTTGCAGTGAACAGCAACAAATAAGCAAAAAATGTGGATTACAAACTTAATAGTCATGAGCAGCCAGAGTAGCATACGATTCAAACACATGTTTGCTCAACACCAAGCTATTTACGTTCGTCGCAACCAATTTGAGAACATGGCTGACTAAGGGCGTCGTCGATAACTGAGTCCACTTGAAGACAGCGCTACATAGCTCAAAACACGGAGCCGCTTCCATCCAATGAAAGCGACTGCGCACGGTACCGTCTGTAGTGAGCCATATTGCTTTATTTATATTAATCGAAAGCTAGGAATTTTTCTGCTGTGTCAAGCCCGATATAGTGCAAGCTGCAGCGGGAAAGGTTTTTGGCTTCAAGACTGCTACTGTCGAGGCTTGAGCGACCTAGTTCCAATGCCTTCGCCGTGATGACTGGTCAATGATGGGGAAATCGCTCGGAGTCAACCTTTCTTCGGCATCCAACGTAACATATACAGAGCATTCGTAACCTACGGTTTTTTCTTCCCCGTCCTCTTCTGTATATTGGCCTCAACAAACTCCTCAGCCGCCTTCTCTGGATCTCGCATTCCAAGCTTCTTCATCTCCTCTTCAGTGAGGTCTTTGGGGACGTCAATAATCCCACGCAACTTGAGCCCGAAATTCTGATGAGGGATGAACAACAGTACATAATTTAGGAAACCACCAACACCATAAGGGAAAATGTAACGGCTTTCTAGAAAAACAGTACATGAAAATCGTCAAAAAGTAATGCCAGAGTGAAATACTGTGAGCAGGGCACCACAAACGTGACACGAACTGCGCGAGGGACCCTATGAGAAAAGATGACACACTTATCGCTTATGAGTCACCAGACACCACCATTTAGAGAAACGATCCGAGTACTGATTCAATTAACAATAGAACACATCAACTTCTGACATTACAAGACAGGAAACTTACACGTATATGCTCAGAAATTTCCCTCTGGTTGAAAACCAATCCAGCCGAGCGTCCACCCGGAAGTGTGGGATTTAAACCTCTATCTCCGCGAGCATGTAGTATGCCACATCGATGGGGCATCGAGTCCTCCATGGGGTAAATGGCACCAGCATAGAAGTCCACGGAGTGCACAACACGCAAATACAGGATAAGGTAGTCTAGAGCCTTCGCCAAAACGGGGTCGTATTCAAGGACTACAGGAATAGGACGCCCGTTATGACCTCCATCGACACCTTCCTCCGATTCGTTCTGATTCGATTCAGCTGGAATGAAAACACTCGACGGAATCAGATCGCTTACAGGCTCGTCACCATGTTTGTGGTTAGAGTAGAACTAGTAAATTGACGTGAAGTAAACGAGTTGCACTACAAGACGCTGACACGTAATTTGAGCGTTGCATGGTGGAGTTTGGATCACCAATGCAAAAACTAAGATCCATCAGTTCAGCTTATCATCTGTCAACCATGTAATAAGAATGCGTTGTTTCCAGCTATGCACCAGAGTCGATCGGCTACTTCGAGAAAAAAGGGCCATTACGCGTTGAAGGTAGTAGTACTGGTGCAGGAGTGGCACTGAGTACGTGATTGAGCTACTGTTGATCTACTTCTGAATACTTGCCAAATTGTACTCTGTAAACAACTGTATAATCGATACAACCGATGTGAATTCACAAACCGGCCGGGTAAACTTTGCAGTATGTTTCAGCCCGAAAACACGAAGCTGACCACGAAGCACCTTTCACTATTATGCTGCTTAATGCAGAATTAGGCTAACCCGCTATCAGTGAAGCTATGCTGATCAATCGATACCACCCACAGCAAATGCCCGCCTACTCTTGTTGTATCGGTTAAGTAATCAATCACGCAGTTTTTACTTACCCAGCAATGCTTCTTCTTCACTACCACCTTCTTCAACGAGGTAGTCAGTCAGATTCTTCAACAACGGATTCTTGCTGCGAATCGCCAAACCTAGCAGAGCAGGCATGTTTTTAGACTTTGATTCGATTGCACCAGAGGCTTCAGTAGCTTGTCGTTCAACATCCGCGTCATCATCTTCAGACTGCCAGAGACCATGGGCAGCATCCAGACGTGCCACCAGCTGCGAGGCAAGCATCAAGTCATGACGCATTACGGGTTTGTGTCGAGTAAGAGGGGTTAGGGGACGAACACGCTGAGCCAAATCCCGATTCACGGTAGCCCCTAATTCGCCATTGGGTAAAGTGACCTTCTCACGCAGGAGTGGGCTAGTATTCAGAGCCCAACATATTTTCTTGATATTCACAGTTGGCTTGTAAGTGGCCCACGCATGGCGCATGAATCGTCTTTCCGGCACAGGATCCCACATAGCCAACCGCAGAAAACCCGGTTGTGAGGCACACAGCTGATAACGGAATAGTAAAATCGGTGAAATTTGGGACCGATAGCATAAAATGGGAAAAATAGAGGGAAGACCGTAGTTACTTACTTCCTTGAGCTCCGCTTCAGTAACACTTGGAGGAAGAGCGCGAAAAAATATCGACGCAGTTTTATGAAGAGGCCACGACTTCTTCGGACTTGTTGAAGTGACAACCTCGGGCTGTTGTTGAGTGGTTTTCGTATCCGCAGAGGCTAATGATCCGGGTGATTCAGGTAATGGCTTTTCGCCAGTTGACCCCAGTAAAACAGAGGAGACAGAATCCAGGCCCTCAGTAAGCAAATGATCTCCTGGGTTTTCAGCCGTCGTAGGGGTTGGTACGTCATTGTCATCTTCCTCGGTATTGGGAAACGCGCTGTCAGAACCATTTTCCTGAAGGTCATGTGATCCGGCATCTAAGAGAAAATTATATCACAAAGTAACTGAAAAATAATTTGCAAGGTGTGCTAATCCAGAATCTGTGGAAACTACCTTCGGCGCATGGTTTGGAAAAGACAGTAATACCGTATTGTAAGAAAGCAGGGCAATTTAAGAATTCATGATTTGAACGGTATTCTGAGGTTCAACAGCAGGAAGTCGGATTGAAACAGTATTGCACAAAAACGGTGTAATATGAGCTAGTCTAGTCAGAACAGAACTCCCCAGTCGACCCGTAGAGCAAAAAGAATCTGGTTCAAAGAGCTGAACTACTGGATGAAATGTCCGGCTACGCCGCAAAGAATCCCGCCGTCATTCATTGTTTACTTGATCACAGAACTTGTGTCTAAAGAGTTTGAATCGAGGTCGCCTGTATGGTAACCAGGATCTGCTTTTCCGACTCGCTTTCGCACCGAACAATGCCAATGGACCCCCGCGCGTAGGACAAATATCGCACGTCGTTTGTGCCCCGTCGCGTGTGGACTTGTCTATCATCATCATCATCATTGTCAGCTGTAATAACCGCGTAATCGTCGTACTGTGGTTGTAGTTGCCGCAGTTTCGTTCACCGATGGTTTGGGGGGGGAGGTAGCTGCGCGTTGCAGGCGGGAGCTGA
>NW_008752017.1:409004-409083 GCF_000715545.1 Opisthorchis viverrini | reverse complement strand
CCTTCAGGGATTTTCCGCCTTCTTTGAAGAGGACTGGATACAGACCGTCCGGTCCTGGTGCCTTCTCATGTTTCAGTAC
>NW_008752017.1:399746-406338 GCF_000715545.1 Opisthorchis viverrini | reverse complement strand
GCTGCTCCCCTTTGGCCTTCCTGGCATGGTTAGACCTTGTGGAACGAAGTTCCAGCCAGTGTAGCCCGCGTGATCATTGCAGCACTCAAGCCCGACCACCACGTCAAGGTGACAGCTTTAGGTCGGGGTGGACTTGTCTAAGTGTTCTTCAGTCGGTAGGAACCAAATGACTAAGATCGGAAAGACGAATCAGCATGTCCAGTAAGCCGCTCATAGGTTTCGCGTGATGATAACCAAGTAGCCGAATCCCTTGGCTCATTCGAGTGTTGTTGGAACTGAGAAATGTGTTGACCATGCATTAGGTTCGGCACGATAAGCCTCAAGTGCCTGTGTTTCGTCGAGACTGTTACATTGTGTTGTTGCACCGAAGTCCATGTTTATATATATATATATGGCTTAGCGATGGCCACACTATGGATTCTGCTGGTCTGGTTGCTTGGAGCAGCATAATTAAAGGAACTAGCAGAGACCATTGGTATAGGTTTGTGGCCAGATGGGTAGTAGACAAATGACGTGCTCTTGGCCCAAATACGGGAGCATTAGGTGGTTACCGCTCACGGCATTTTTCTACGCATTGTGGTTGCACTCAGAATCCCAGTGTTTATAGAAGGGATGAGCTAACGTCCGAAAACAACCTCAAGTCCTGAAGTGTTCCGCATTCTCCACTGGAGAGCTAGCGCAACATAGCAGTGTTCGTCAGTTAACCCATACGTTAACAGCAAGGGATGTAATATCGCCTTGAACTTATGTCATGCTTTTGCTCACTCTCCAGAATGGTTAGTTTAAATAAAAACCCAGTGTATCTTTAAAAAACAAGCCAGAAACTGCAAGAGTGGCTAAATGATTTACTTTACTGTGGAGTCCGTCCCCCAACTGAAGGTGCTATCCAATTGTTGTGCATCCTAGCTTTGACATAGATTGAAAAGTTAGTTGCTCACCTAATAAGTGAGAATTTTAGCCTGCAACCGGCTTCAAACATCGAACAGATTTTTCGCAACTCGGCTCTTATTATTTCTATTCCCTAGCTGTTGTGTCCTACTACGCCGACAATACCAGGAGCATCGCCAGTTCTCTACGTCAATGATTACACCGATTGTACTACGACCTAAAGGAATAAAGTGTGGCGCGGTAAATCGTCATCCGCCACAATAGTGACTCAGCCAGGTCAATGACAGTATGGCGAGGTAGCGTTTCCCAAGTTGCACTGCACAGATTTGCGTTAGAAAGTGTCCGAGTGCAACACTGATAAACGGAACAAATGCCGCCACATCATCTGAGAACCAAAAAGTTGTTCACGGCTACTTCGCGATGGCTCAGTTGTGGGAAGACAAATCGAGCTCATTATCCAATGAACCAACGGTCTTCAAAGAAGAAACAAACTGGGAGAAACCCCGCCACGAGTGTTTTATCAATGAAACAGGTGGATCAAAATTAGCCAAACTGCAGTCGTGAATGCTTTATACTGTTTGAGAATCTGATGTGTTACAGGCTCCTAATGAGAAAAATGATATCAATACCTTGGAGGATAGTGGTGTTTAACAGCAGTACGGTCAAGCAAATTTATTTGGAAGTGAAAAGTGGCCTCAGACTAGCTTACCACAGACATCCGAGATGCCCAGATGTTCAAACACCTGACCAGGAAAGCCAAACATTGACTGCACAAACTTTACTGATATCAGTCAACGGTCGTACCTCGCAACGCCTCCTGTCAACCAAAGAGGATCACCCAAACCAAATCCTGGGAGCAGCACCCATATTTTCCCCTTCTTCCAAGTCACACTACGTCCGCCCCTGTTTCCACCACCACCAAGTTGGCGTTGAAAACAACGCCCCTCTTGTTAGGCGGTGACCCGGCATGCGTAGCACACACCCGAACCACCACAACTCATTGTGCTGGGTGCAATCTACAAGTGAGGCGCACCCGGTGCTCAAATAAATACACGTTCTATAGTGCGCGAAAACAAGTTTGTTTCACTTCCTGAGTCGTTGAAAGTTGGGAAGTAGAGACCAGTAAAATAAAGAGCCGACATTTCTGATTAGCTCTGACTGGAAAACAGCAAGTACACAGCAAACGGCATAGAATATCGCACTTCGTGTAAGTAGTCGACAAGATTTCGACTAAGGAACGCATGTTCACATTCACTCTCGATAGTAGTACTGATATTTAATGCCGATGTTGTTGTCAATATAAATGATGAGCTGAATCAGCCGTACACTAAACTAGTTCACAACACTCCATTTTGCGAATAACGTACTGAACAACTAACAGAACATACCTTTTTGAAGATCATTCACAGGGGTGGACGCGCGATCGTTTGTGGTGGCTTTATTATCTAGAGTTGACCGATCCAATTGATCTAAACAACCGTCTTCATCACTTGAATGAACACTACAACTTCCACTCCCACTGCGGTGTGAACGTTTTGAGGGAATGGAATCATGGGAAGAATCTCGGTGACGAGAACGAAGATCAGTAACCCTATCCAGCGGTTGTGGGACGCTATCATTTTTATCCGAATCCTCCCCATCCAGGTCCGATTCAGCTTCACCTTCCTCACTCTTATGTCCACTTCCTGGCTGGAGGGAATTCTGAAAACGAATAGAAATCACGTTATTTTCCTTACACTTAGTGAAATATACGACCAAAAAGGGTCTAAAGACAATAAAACATCCTAAATTATCACATACGAATATCACCACGAATACCGTAGATTTACCTGAGTTGAGGAAATGCTGGTGTGCCGGTGACGAGATTCTAGCTCGTCCTGACGAGCTTGATCGTTCATATCCAAAACTTTCAGATCGTCATCCGTTCCGCCTTCCAACTTGATCACCACAGTATCCATGAGACGTATGAGATTTTCGCTGTTGTCCATTTGTACACTTTGATTATCGAAAAAACCTCTTTCATATAGATCCATGAAAACACTCAAGCGATGTTTCAAACTAGCGGCAATCGCCTCCTTGCGATAGGGCATATGGTCTGGGTGGTATCGTAGCCGGAGCCTAAAAATGATGTGGATGAAGCGGGATAATGTAGTTGGATCTGGAAAACGACAGCACTCCAGACTGCTGAAGAAATTCAAATGCCAACATTATTACGGTGCCAGTTCATAAACGCTTCATGCAAACGGTATTACATCAAGGGTCCGACTGATACAAGCGGTGTTGCACGATAACTGTTAAGCCCCGACAGCAGATATGAGGTAGAAAAGGACAAAATCGAAAGGCAGTTGTTTTGGAAAATTCGACTACCGCAGTTTTCATATAATTGCACTAAGAAATATCGCAATGGCTAGCCCTGGTAATGCGATCCATTTATTTCGAGTAGGTAAATCACCCCCATCATCGCCAGCATGACACCAGTGTTCACTTCCCTTAGACAACTTAACACTTGGGTCATACCAGAGAGGATCGCGTTGAAGGTGTTGAGAATAATGATCGAGTAGCTGAAGAACGGAAGCAGCTGTGTAAACGCCGCGTCATTATAGTAGAATTCTTCAGGTAGCGAGTTGGTCCAAATAAAGGTGGATTTGTACGTGCATTGCGTTCGGACGAAACCGGTACGGTTTCGGTCACCTGATAGTCAATATGCTGTTAAACGGTTTGATAAATCGGAACCTACAATCTTTAATGCTGGTTGCCTCACACCTGTACCTGTCCCCACAACAGCGTGTTGTACTTGCCATTAGCAGAGCCAATAAAAATATTTCATTCTTGTAGGCCATAATCGTGGCTTTTAAAAAGATATTAACGTCGGATTTAGAGGCATCAGGTTTAAGAAATCAGGTGCCCCTTGGACGGGGAAAAATGACAAACTGGATTGGAGGGGAAAACGACTTCCATACGAAAATTAATGAGGAATTAACAATGAACGGAAACCACACCAACGTACCACTCCTCATTTTTATGGGCTTCAAAGAACTCTTCAATGTGGCGCTTTGAGTAGGATTCTTTGTATTCCCTATATTTATTGCAGGCCTCCTCCTCTGTTATGAGATCATCCAACGGCTCCAAAAAGCGCTTGAAGGGCACAAGTGGCGGACGGTACATGCTATCATCCTCAAAATTACCAGCGGCCTTCATGTCGCGGCGCTTTGGAGCAGTGTTGCGGTAGTCGTCATCTCTCCTGGAGCGTTTGTAAGGTGGCGGCTCACCAGCAGGTGACCGCCCACGATCATTCCCCAGTTGTCTGACGTCAGATGTTCGATGTTCATTACGAATGTAGTTAGCAGTTCCAACTCGGTCATCAAACGGTTCCCGTTTATCGCCAGGACGTCTCCGATTGTCATAATCGCTGCGTTCTCGCCGAAACTTATCCCGACTTCTATGACGATCCGTCTCCTCCTCAGAGTCAGCCATGGTCAGACTGAAATAGAAAATAAGTATTTAGTTACCTACGGTGATTAATAAAACATTCTGAACACAAAGACGTGCCCTGTAGAAGGTGTAATCGATGAAGTCATTTACAATGTGAGATCTAGCAAAAAATCGTCCAGCTGTAGCACCCTTTCGGGGACTAACTGTCATGATACCAGAAGGAAGCACGATGGATGGGACAGTCAGGTTGCCCAAGTCTAGACAGGTAAAATCGAGAGGTAGAACTCTGGTTCGAACCACGGACCTTCCGGTCGGTAAATTAGCGCTACCCACTAAATCATCTCGCCCCTAGCAATATTCTGACCCGTGATGAAATAACGCAAAAATGGGTCCAAAGAGATTCGAAGAGATCGCTTGGAGACGCTCTGCAATATTCGGATGACAATATGATTTTCAGCTGTTTGCTTGTCCAAGAGTACTACACCGCAGGATATCAGGGAACGCCGGGTCTTCAACACTGGATGTCAGGATAACCAGTGACAGACGGACGGCACATAGTGAGAGCTATAAAAATGGGGGAACGTTTAGCCGACCGTCAGTGGAACACAAGTCTTCCAAACCCCCAACTCCCCACAACAGAAACCTTATGGGCACTCTCTAGAAACGAAAATCCCTCGGAGTCAACGGTCTGGGACTCGGCAGACGTCTAACGACCCCCTACGGCGTCGTGCCCTGTCGCTGGTTTCGGCAAACTTGGACTGTTTTTTCCGCACACCTTACAGACCGCACGCGGAAAGACGAACCACCAATGGGGATGAAAAAATTGAAAGAGCCAGTCGAAGCGTCAAAGGAATGCAACCGCTCCAGATTGTTGTTAAATACGGGGAACAAAGTGGTTTCATTGTCAATGCGGCCAAGCTGAGCAGGCAATATGAGGCTAAAAACTGTAAACAAGGGTTTTATTGGAGGAATGCCTTCAGTGATGAAGTGATTCGACAGGTCTTAATGGTGTATAACTGTGCTACGTCCTTATCTATTTGGCTCAGTCCGCTACGCTGGCGTTTCTCCGAACCTCCCATCCACACGCACCAAATACAGGAGGAAGTGGCTGTTACACAATTATTTGATACGAAGCAACTCCAAGCTGAACGCCATCTTCAACAAAGTAGTCAAGCGTTTTAATACATTTCCACCACTAGGTCCATACATTACTGTCGTTGTATGGACCTAAAACGCCTGAAACTGTTCCCTCAGATATGACGACTCCTTGGGTAGGAGCTAACTTCAGAGCACCCACCTAGAACCATGACCTGCCAACGAAGTATAGAGACTAACCTGTAAACCAAGTTGGGTCGGCAAATGCCGGCTTCCTGGATGGGAACTCCGGAAATCAACTCACCAACATGTGATGACGCTGACAGAAATGATTTAGTTGCACAGTCAATGGCGCTTCTGCATTAAAGCACCTTCAATGCGTAGCCACTAAGTTTCCCGGACCAACTGATCATCCCATTGCCTGCGATGCTTGACTGCATCTCCCAGACTCTCCCATTTTCCGACGATTGAAACCGTAGCAGCTGGCGCTTTATAGCTGGTAAACTGAACTGGACTGAACTTCAATTAACTGAGTTATCAAGAGACAATGAAATTAGCAGAGGTTGAACACCACTAAGCGAGTAGATATATCAGCCGTCACGAACAGACTGGACCTTACTGCGATGTGACGCTGTGCACCTCCATAGCCCGTTGAGCTATACTGGAAAGCTTACGTGCGACAATCACAGAGCTCTTCATACCAGGTTGGTTAACGGGTAAAGGTCTGAGTAACAACCTCCTGGCCCTCCTGGACGGGGACTGGGATATGTATGGCGACTTGCTCACCAAACATTTAGGCCGCTCTGGCGGTCTTACGTAAGCCACCGACGCTTTGTGACCAGGTTGATTGGAAAAACGCTTCGATTGAGATCCTAATCGTTTTCCTGTCTAAGTGTGAACGCTCTAGTACTTTCCCAGCCCACGTACAACCACGAATTACACGCCTACAAATAATCTCACGCAACATTGGCCGTCAGCCGGATGGCGCTAGCTACTGAATACATCATGGTGGGTGGTCGAAAATAGGCTACTGCTGATGCTTCCCTTCAGGATACAGCAGGTTTGGGCCCAGACTACCCATGCCTAACATCATCATCATCATCATCATCAATGACAGCAACATCAGTGGCACCGATGCTTCACTGCCGTACAACCATAAAGTTCGTTTAGTTATATA
>NW_008752017.1:384582-398501 GCF_000715545.1 Opisthorchis viverrini | reverse complement strand
AGACTTCGCGTGCCGCCATGAGACGACGAAGAATCAATGACGCCAGAAGCCTTGTCACAACAGGCGTCAAGCTAACGCCTCTGTGGTTGCTACATTCACTGCGAGTACCCTTTTTGAAAAGGGGTACCACTATCGATTCACCCCAGTTGTCTGGGACGGTCTCCTTCTCCCAGATAAACCCAAATAGACTAGAGAGGCACTGACTGAGGAATCCACCGCCATCCTTGAAGAGAGCAGGTGGAAGGTCGTCAGGACTAACATCGCGATGACGCTTGAGTAGAGAAATGCATTCGGACACTTCTGAGACTGAAGGCGGCTCCATATTTACGATCCACCTTTCTGTTGAAGGCCGGGTTTCTGGCCATGCTGTGCGGAAGAATACTGGTTGATCAAACTGGGCGATGTGTAGTATACGGTGTCTGTCATTTTCATTGATTCATATCTAAGTACTGGTGATGTACAACCTTGCTTACTGGGCTTTGGCTCATGAGCTTTGTTTCTGTCTTCCATCCACAGAAATTGTCGTGAACACCTACCTTCGGAGAATCACTGTCCCCTGGTGCTTCCATAGCGTGCATACTACAGATGTGAGGCATCCGTGTATAGCTGACGTGATTCTGAACCCTTCAGAACATGGCACTCAACCGACGGATTGCGCCAGTTCACTACCTCGCGCTTCCTTAACGGATCCTGTTCTTACCTATGTAACTTCAAGCACAGCTACACTAGAATTTTGATACTGAATACCAGACTATCAATGTACTTTACCCAGCAGGTGGTGCGTGTTTACAGCTAAGCAAATGAACTTAACTGGAAAGTAGAGCATTTGGTAACGCTCGCTTTTCCAACTGAAATCTGTATCACAAAACTATGATACCCCCTGACAGTAGGTGCAAGAAAAAACAAAAGCGCCCTTCCGGTTGACCGGGACACAATGGACTGGAATGAATAATTTTGAAATCTTATTCTGAAGGGACGTGACCCATAGAAGTCAAGCAAAATAGCGTCAGGCAGAGGCTGCACGGTTAACAGATTCGCGCATAATACATGTCTAAGAATTTTGATTTCGAGGACGCGTGTAATTCTGCAGACTGGAGTGTTCAATCAAGGATGTTTCTGAAGCCCGAGAACATGGCCCGTTCACTAGTTCACACACTTCTCAGCACACACACCGGACCATATTCAAAGGGTTAGGTCGATGTGTGCGCAAATCTAGAGCTGATAATGGCTTGGAATTTCGGAGTCCGTATAACCCGTACAGATGCTCTGTTTGTGGTGTTGCCCGAAACAACTTCGGCAGGAGTTACACTGAAAGCCGCGAATATGAGGTTGCAGTACCAGGAGGAAAAGTTTAACTTAAGAAACCACCATCAGCCCATTTGACTAACTTTTGTACCAGTAAACGAGAACTTACCGGCTGACTGTGAATTCAGGGGGTCGCTCCAAAGAGCGGCCGTCGAATTAGGCTGCATTTTCAACTCCCTAAGGCGCTAGGCTGCGCAGTGTTTACACGAGATAATTTAAAAAGCACGTCGGTGAAGTTTACAAGCGGTAACGCGTGTCTTTTATGTGTATATCCCTGGCCTGTCGGCCTGAAGGCGAGTGACGCCAACATACCTTGCGGGGCGCAGCGTAGGCGCAAGCCAACCGATGGCGATGATAATTACACAATTAAAGGGATAAAACAAAGAAGTCGTCAACCTGTATTTGATCTCATACTAATTCCGATGGAAGCAGCGCTTCTCCAACATACCGCTGTTAGATGTTCCTATTTTTTGCTTTGAATATCTGAAAATAATTCTCAGTGAACTGCATGATTTTGTAGACTCTAGCAGCGCGTTTTTTGACTTCAAATGTGTGTCACGTTCGTAGGGGCCGCAGGCTATTGACACGCAGAAATTGAGTTCTCGGAAACTATAGGGTTTTCGAAGTTACCATTTTTATGTGAAGTTGGTCTAATCAATTTGCACCTTCCCGTGACATGTTGCACGTAGCATTTTCTTTAAGTGAGCGAAATGTCAAGGTCATTGACCATCGCCGATTTGGATTTTTTGCCGGTTTACGCGACATAAAACAGGAAATCGCACTTTAGCATATTTTGGCGTTCCGCGGTGTTCCTGAAGAATAAAAATAACATCTTAAGAGTATTTAACACAAATGCCACCCCATGGGATCAGTCGCAGTCCTTTGTTTGCTTTAGACACGTCAGATTTAACCAACGGGATATTTTTGTTTGGCGAACCTGCTCACAAGGCATTTTCCCCATAGATCTCGTGTTCCATAAGTGCAATAAAGTTAGATAACAGCACAAACTTGCAGTGGCAGTGCGAGGGACACCTGTGGGTGATCCTCCTTCCCAGATATACATAGCTAGCTTGTAGATAATACAGTGCTGCCAGAATGCTGTGGGCGTCTTTCCTACTATAACTATGACGTTCTATAGATGGTGACCACCAATCATGAAGCGGTCACCACGATGACGGTAGCCTCCTCGACTACCTATTGTAGCTGCTGAATCCGTGTCTATGTGCGACGCTAATTAGGGTTCCCCACATATGCGCGGCAGCCCAATCCAATGAGCAACGACGGCCCCTTGTACTCGTATCTCTACTAGTTTTCACTCATCTCGAATACTTGTTGTAACTGCTAGGCTCGCGTTTATGTGCAACGTTGATAATGAGACTGCACCTATGCAGAGTAGCATAATCCGATGGTCAATGACGGTCTTGTATACCGTTAACTATACGCGATCCCGCTTGTCTTCGCTAGCTACAGTAAACATCAGTACAATTTATATGCCGACCGGTAAAAATAAGGCCTCAGCTATGCATGATAGCCACATCTGACAGCCTGTTATACACACAACTGTACTCGAGGTCATCTAACTTGGCTATTGATCGTACCTGTTGAGTCAGTGTCCTTGTACATACATACCTAATCTAATGGCGACCGATTAACCAAATACTCAAAACTGTACGCGATATCGTCTACCTTGACTACTTATTGAAACTGGTAGGCCAGTGCCTATATGCGACGCTGTTTAGTAGGCCTGGGCTATGCGTGACGTCTTAACGACCAACGGCTGCCCGTCATACTCGTAACCGCACTTGATATCGCCTACCCTGGCTGCTTATCGTAATTGCAGCAACTGAGTCTATGTGCAACGCTTAGTATAAAGCTGAGGGTCTTTCATACTATACGCGATGCCGCTTATCTTCGCTACCTACTGTAAACATCACTCCAATATATATGCCGACCAGTATAAACAGGGACTCAACTATGAGTGATAGCATAATCTGACAGCCTGTTATACTCACAACTGTACTCGAAGTCACCTAACTTGGCTATTCATCGTCATACTCATACTTACTCGATGCCGTTTATGTTTGCTACCTTCAGTAAACATCGCAACTGTATTTGACGTAACCTACGTGACTACCTATAGTAACTGCCAGGCCCGCACACATGCTCGTAGCTAACCATAATGCCCCGACAACACATAATAGACTAACCCAACGATCAACGGTGGTCATCGCCTGTCAAAATGCAATCACCACCCATTTTGATAGCGCGCTCCCAAATCCTACTCTTGATTGTACCCCCTCAACCACTCCCTCCATTACCCGAAACAATGAGCTGTCGTTCACCTCGGCTACTTAGCGTAACTGCTATTCGCGACGCAGATAATGGGGCCTCACCTATGCACGGCAACGTAATACAATCGCCAACGACGGCGCTCCATACTCATAACTCCACGCGTTGATGATGCGCCCGCCATGAATTTACGAAAACACCATTGGCGAATTGCATTTTATTCATTGGCATCACTGATACAAGCTTAATTGGTAGTCGCTCCATTTTTCATGTTCTTAAGATCCACTTCACGGGACAAGGATTCTGAAACGGAAAATGGGCAAGCAATTAACCTTCTGGAACAGCACTTAAGCATCTGGATGTAATGGAATTTTATTTGTTTGCTTACCTAGTGGTTCATAATTCCCATTACCGTGATGAGGGATAAATGTATAGTCGTTGCGGATTGCCATGGGTTCATTGAATCGGCATTTGGGGCCTTCGAGTTACAATCACACGAATTCCTCGTCATCACGGGATTCGAAAGCGAGGTCTGCAAAGCGTATGCTAAAAAATTAGGCCTCAAATTACCGGTCTCCATCAACTCCGAAATTGGACAAAACAGTTTGATTGCGACTGTCTTACGGGGCACACTCGGCTTGTCCTCCATGGACCGATCAAGATCAACATCAAAGCAAGCTCTTTTAGCTGAACGGTAGGTAGACTGATCGGCAACTAATGGGAATAGTTTAATTTATACATGTGCACTCACTTGGTGGACGCGCCTGAAGATTTTCTCCACACAGCGGGCAGGGCTCATTGCCGCAGCAATAACGGTGATATGGAAGTCGATCACGTTGACACCACCAATCAGCAGGGTCAGTTGGCTGGCCACAGAGACCACAGGGAACAGCGTCGTTTGACGTCGAACGCCACCGTGGTTGTTTGCGGTTGCCATCTAACACCAGAGGCTGGTTGTCCTGTGCACTAATTGCATTTTGACGCAACATCAGCTGGCTTTGGACAATCAGACGCTTCATGCACCCAGCAGCCTTACGCGGATCCAGCAGCTTCAGTTTGCCAACCAACCGATCAAGCTGCTTGTGCAAATGCTCTATTGGTGATGGATCTGGCTTTGGAACCAGAGATAAAGGTACTCCTTCCTCCGGTAGGTTATATTCGGCAAGCCACCTTTGATGGATTGGAAATTGACCTAGACACTGCATGTTCGATCAATCAACTTACCGCATGGGAACGAGTGGCCTCTGAATACTGAAAATAGGTGTACACAAGGCAGCCACATTGATTGGTAAAATATGCACGTGCAGGTTCCGGCCGAGGTGTTTACTGTCTGAGAACATTTGGGGGTTTGTACCACAAACTGACTGTTACTAACAACGGGCTTCTCACCTTGAAGCGATCTGTCTGCTTGTATAGCAGATTTGGCGTGCATATTCCAATGTGCCTGAGAACCTGATTAGCGGCGTATGTCGTCATCCGGGAAACCACACGTAGAACGTAGATGTCTCCCTCCCGAATTTCTCGACGGTCACAACAATAAGTGGTGTGCATTTCATATTCCCGCATTAGCCATTCGCTGTGATGAGCGACCTTCAGAACGGCATGCTCCAGGCTATCTGAGTGATGCACGCGCCTCTTCAAACGCCCGTTGGCGTTCTCCAGGCGGTTGTTGGTCACATTCCCAAAATGTACCAACCCACGTTGTGCATGAATGGCCCACTTTCGAGTGATGTGGAGCCAGTGGGCAGTCAAATAAGAGACAAAACTGGGATCTGTTCGCCTCAAGATTTGCAAATCGTGGCGAAATCTACGGGATTAGTGTTTGGTGCACAGTCACTTACTCAGCTGCATTATCAAAGCGAGCCATGCGGTGGAATATGTGTCGACTGTGGTTGGAAATTGTCTGCAAAAGTTACACCAAAGCTATGAAACATACGTGCTTCCGGATGGCTTGCCGTGCGTGAAAATAGCACAGCATTACGTCGCAGCCAAATACAGCTTTGGCAGCCCGCATCTGTGAAGTCATTTTGTCCATGACGAACGTTTTGACTGCATATTGTCCACCCATCATATCCTTGAACAAGCTGAACAGCTTGCGCAATGGCGCAAAATGCTCGCTTTCGACAAAGGCATACATTACGGGTCGACCGATCCCCATGCCATCTGTCACAAGGAATGTATAAAGCTTGTAACTTAACAGCGAACGTCAGTGGCTCGAAATTTATTTACCCAAGACGGTTAGTACCGTGTGTAGCATCAACGTTTACAACGTCCGGGAAACGTCTAAAGAGTGCTATCTGCTGCGTTCGAGAAAAGCACAGGTGACTATATCTGCCACCCTCCGATTCCACCAGCAGCACGCGACCGCACTCTCGAAACTTGGCTATGATGGACGACATGTCATCTAAGAAACCAACTAAAAGGTAACCAACGACCTACTTAACAATGGGGGTCGACACTTGACGCGATAGTTACGCACATCCTTGATAGTGAGTACCTTTCCAAAGTGGTCGGCGACGTACTGCCGAATCTCCGATGACGGAGCACCGTATTTCAAAAGGGTAGAACACTCCTTTAATTCATCATTTGTCAGTCGCCGGTTGATGGGGAGCCTGTCAAAAATAAACTTGCTGCGTGGATAGTTGTGTTCCAGGTAGTAGGAAGTAACCCTCAAGCAGTCATGGTACCGGCGAACGTGGAACTTTGCCGGACAAACAGTACGACGTGTGCTACAACGTATACACAGTCAACCATTACCTTACTAGGTTCGACGAATTCCACGGCTTCTGCTTCGTCTGCAGGGATGTCTGCTGCAACGGTAGGAGGCTTTTTCATATGAAAGTAGCGAATTGCTGCTCTTTTTGGAGTCTATGCGGACGGAAACAACGAAATGTTTCGTCTGGCACTCTTTCAAAGCGACTTGAAATGCATTGAACGAGAAAAAAACTTTGACGAGCTAAATTCTCCACAAAATCATCCTCCGCATTCATGTGCTCAGCCTTAGCAGCCATTTAAAATATGAATTCACGGATTCACGGATTGATACACGGGATCGAGGCTTTTGCCCAAGTTTCCCGGGTCGGTTTTGTTCTTGTCGGTCAGTGGCTGTCGTTCACCTGAAAGGCACAAGTGAAAAAAGGGTGCAGGGTTGGTGTCAGCGAGGACAACGGGATTGGCGTGGCCGCATGTAAGTACAGAGCAACCCCACCAGCCCTCCCTCGTTTTGAGTCAGCTCGAAAAATAAAGTAACCGTCTATCGAGATCTCCGCGTCGGAGACATCTGGTGTGAGCCAGGTCTCTGTGAGGGCGATTATGGACGGTTTTTCAAGGCAAGCTGACTGTCTAACATCGCCGAGTTTGTTGAAAAGGCTGAGGCAGTTTGTGTACAAGCATTTCAACACTGCCTCTTCTTCCTCCGAGGGTGAGGAGCCGAAAGTTGAGTGACTAGGGTGGTTAGCAGACTTAATAGTTGTGCACCAGGTTTGAGTCTGAGTCCAAGGCTTCAAGGGGGCCTCTGTGGCGATGGCTGCTTCCGGCCATTGTGGTTTCTGGGGGTGCTTTTCGCCTGCGGGGTCTTTAATAGACTATTCCAACGATCGACGGCGGTCCTCCATATTCATGCATCTTCAACCTGTCAAGCCCATGCCTAAAAATACACAGCCACTTTCAAAAATCATGTTTCTGTTTATTGGTTGCATCGATACAAACATAATGTGTGGTCAGTCCGCTTCTCAGTATTTTACTCGGCAGGGTTTCTGAAAAAATACATAATCAATTAGGACTCGCACGTACTTTCCGCGATATCATTTAAAAGAAATAATTAATCGAAAATGCAGTGGCTAACTGATTACGTGCTTGCCGAATCCCTTTGTCTACAATTCCAGGTCGTTGTCCATGCCAAACCTGGAGACTTATTGTTATAAAGGTAAACTCACCACCTGCTGTGTTATTCCCATTGGTGATAACAAGAGGGCCGTAAGTACATCGATGATTCCATTGCGGGATTCGGCAGCCATGTGAATTAGTTGGCTCAGCGAATTTAAAGCTAAAGATGGGTGTGTATTTGTCAGCCGCTAGCGGAGTACGCTCCTCCTCGCTTAAGGGTTTAGTTGATAAATTTACCACGCTGCACTATTCAGTTGGTGACTCACGCTTAGCAGTGAGCTCCCTTGAATACTGAGTCTCAGAAGGCAAATTTTCAAACTTACGTATTTGTCTCTCGTTGCCGTGTTGTCCTTGGATAGCTTTCACTTTGGTCGCTTTGGTTTGGAGACGCTGGAAGTCTGTGTGAGAGATTACGGTCTGAAGATCTCGGTTCAGCCGAATCGAATGGTGACGTACACCAGATAAACGCTGAGTAGTCGAGTAGGTCCTCTGTTTGAAGGATAGCTTGACCGCTGCAAATGCAATTCGAGCGGAAACGAGTGGCGTGTCCGGTAGCTCAACCAGTGAATATGTGTGGGTTATGTTATGCTTCGAGCATCGTTTATTGAATATTCGGTGGTTTTCCCAGTTTGCTCCCAGACTTGCCAGTCGAACGTAGTCAGTGGACTATTTGCAAACGGTAGCCACGCAAGCCGACAAGAGCTGTATTTGACATTCAACAATGATCTGGTGTGATAACCTGAAGAGGACTTACTGATTGTTTCCCCGTCTGTCTAATCACGTGGCCAATTTGGTGACCCGTTCACCTGGCCTGATGAAGCTTCTGTGTCAAAGCGAAACGTTGCCCGGATAAAAACTACCGACAATGCAACCTCGAATGTATATAAAACGCTACACCACACTGCCTCCCCACCGGATCAGAAAAATACCTGCGATTTTATATAACCTTTGATGTACCTCTGAGGATTTCATCGGACAACCAAAACTATCCCCCTTCTCACAGATTTGCACATCCCAGCCAAATCACGTAAATGACGTCAATTATGGGGCTATCCAGAAACCGAAGTATTTTCAGTGCGACGATGGCATGGCACTGCCATACCCAGTTTGATAGAACACCGGTAACTATGCCCCCTTCACTTGACCTTGGAATCTTTCATCTAATCGCAGCTTTGCCATAAATTGTTTAAACCTACTCCAAGTCACCTGTGAGCGCTGAATACATTTTATTTGCCCCATGGCTCACCATGATTCATGTCTGAATCTGGCTGTCAAATTTGCAAAGATGTTAGTTTGTCCATGTTCTTATCCCTTAGTGTCTTCGAAAACTCTGAGGGAGTACACGAGTAGTAAATTCATAGATTTTATTGTGTGAGCTCAAAAGGAGCGGAAACTCACCAACTTGTACGAATATTTCTGCCGTTGCATCGCGCGTCCTGCTATACGGAGCCAAGACCGTGAGATTCGTCGCAGCTAATAAGTGTATCTTGAATTATTTATAACCGATAACACACCGTGCGCTAGGTGGCCGGCGGGATTCTATGTTCAACTGTACAATGACACTTTTGTTGTCACTTCCCACCACCTGAAGCGCAAACACTCACTTATATAGTTTCTTTTCGACGAGCTCCACGTCAACCGGCGCCTGACAAACGATCACTTAAAAGTGTTTTTCGCTTTTAAAGCATTGGTCCCGCTGACAGAGTTTCGGCAATAGGTCGCAGATCATTTTGAAAATATGCCGACCATTTAGGGTGTCTACAGCTGTCACGTCATGTGCAGACCCCGACTGTTAAGTAGATGGACGCTTATGTCTTTCAGTCCGCAGATGACGTTACCAGTTCTAGCAAAACTTTGAGAATATGGCCGTATACGGATGTTGGAATCCAACAGCAGTGGGTCTAGCTACTTATGTTTTACCTACCGGCATAAACTTCCTCCACTATGACATTTCCTGGACTTCGTAAACGCTGATGCTACGCGTGGTAGGACTCTTCTCGGGAAGAACACTTTGCAGCTTTCGGCTTATATTATTTGGATCCGAGCTCTACACTTTCATTCTGACTGATGGCATGGGGATCGGGTGACCGGCCATGGTCGCTTACTGGCATTAAACATAAATTAAGTTCAGCGAAATTGTTGGATCTCCTAAGCTGCGAATTTTGTGAGGAGTTAGTCTATCTCGAGTTCACGTTTCATTTTTATGCCGTCGATAGCACCTCATTACGGCAAGCGAACTTTCAAGGTCATCCACTCCCGCCGATTAGATTTATGGGATAAAACACGAAATCAAAACGACGCGTACTTCAACGTTCTGTGGTGTTATTCAGTAAAAGATAACATACAGAATAGCTCACGTATATTTCACTCAGACGGGTTGTTGAATAAGTTTTGCATGCGTCGTACTTCTAAGGCGTAACAAACCGGGCGAAATTATTCCGTGAACTTGAACAAAACACTGCTGTTTGGTCAGGTCACTCTACGTGCAGTACGGTAGTAGTGGACGACGAATAGCACTAACCGTCGGACACCCAGTATTGTGATTTATCGGGAGTTTCTGGTAGGCCCCGCAGGGTTTTATTGAATGACGTTTTTACATGACGACAACAATGATAATATTTACTCCTAGCTTTTGTGTGGCATACGTTTGGGCATGATCATAATGTTACAGCTAAATGAAAGTCATGTCTGGCGAAGATCGTGGGGACAGAATTGTAAGGAACAGGTACACTGTCGTAGGCAATGGTCATTATCCGATATCGGCGTGGTCACCACTAAAATGGCACAAGCAGGAAGCACGTTTATTATGCGCGTTTCGGAGAGAATATTGAGTAATATCGGATCGTTGGGATTTGAAGGTGGTCAAGGAACAACGTTAGGGAGGGGGAAACAAGACACTTCCTGCCTGACACATGACAATAAAAGTGTTACCGGTTTTCTATCGAGGAAAATAGCGGTAGCTCAGGTAGCGTAGATGGTCGTGGGCTTGTTCGCTGAACTCGGCAATTTGATTGCAAACTTTTCAACACCAATAGAGGTGACATTATCAGTGCGTTATTGGGGAGAGTAGAGGTCCGTAGCGGTGGGTTGGTGGTTGGTACAAGTGCTCAAGATCCACGATCATGCAGCCGGAGTGGTGGGAGAGGGAGCTGGTCTGGTGGAATAACTGTTTGGTGAATGAGCTTTGGACGATCTCGAGTGTTAACCTACAACTGAGAAAGCAGGAGAGAATTCCACACTTGGTCGCATGCATAGCTTGAAAATTGCGGCTTTTGTGTCCCGAAGATAGAAGGAGCATATTATTAGAGAGCAGAATCTACGTGCTCGGGGAACCTGTGACTGGACTTGATCAGAAAAGCTAAATGTGCAATAGTATCTGAGACCAGGGTCTTTGATCTCTGTGCAATGAGTGAAAAGTTTCTTGTTAACTGTGAACGTATCATCTGGATTGGTGTAGCGACAGGAAGTTGCGTGGGACTTTGAAGAGGAGAAGCTTGGGCTACAGGCATTTGACCGGCGGGCCAGAAGGTCTAGGTCTTGTTGGATCCGGCAAAAGGCAAGTGGTTTTGAAGAGGAAGGAAATGTGTAAGCGATTTTTATATCGTCCACGAAAAGAAAGAGTTCACTGTAGGATACGGCGTCGAAGACATCATTGATGTAGAGCAGGAAGATAATGGGCGTAGCAAGCTCCCTTGAATGACTCCACTGGTAATCGGTGGTTGGGATGACTGTCACCAATTCGCTTCATCTGTTACATATCACATAGATGGGAGGTGAACCGTTGAAGTAGGATTCCATTGTTGCCAACAGATTTGAGCTTTTTCAGAGGGCTACATGAGGAACCGGGTCGAAGGCTTTCTGGTTTTCCAAATAGACTGCAACAGTAGAGTGTCCGGCATCATAGACTGCGGTGACGGTCTCAAAGAAGTGAAGCTGTCAGCCATTGACGAATCTGTCATCTACAGCATTTATAGCCAGGAGGGATCTGATGACAGAGCTTTTGACCGGATTTTCAGGGGTTCGAAATAAAACGGGGTATGCTGTATACCTCTGTAGTTAAAAGTGGTCTGTCTATATCCTTAGGACGAACGACAGTTTGTTTCTACCGGAAGAGGACGATTTCAGAGTTGATTGGGCGAATAGAAATATTTAAGACAAGGGTTTTGACATCTTTAGGGCCCTGTCTTAGGGCACGTGATGGTAGGCCGTCGCCCTCCGGAACGGCGGAGGCTTTCAGAGTTCGAAAAAGGGCAGATACATCAGCTAGGGGGGTGGCCAGGTTGCTAAGAGATGGGTGGTTACTCTGTTGTGCAGGTGTGAAATGTGCGGCGGGGATGGTTGGAGTGAGGTTGGCAGGATGAGGTAAGTAGCATCTGGCGAAGTGAGCGTTGAGGCGGTCGGATATATTGACAGGATTGGTGATAAATCTAACGTCGGTGGAAGGAGACAAGTAACTGAGTGACTGTATGGGGTACAGCGCCCACGAAATAAGCGGCAGAGTAACTTACAGTGGGAGGGGTCCCTTGGAATGGTGGTCTTTTTATGGCATTCGCGGGATACTCGTAAGGACTCTCGATTAGTTGAGAGCTTGCTGATGAGGAGTGATGATGAGAGATTTCTACATTTCCGATATGCCCTGCCAGATTGTTGAATTTTATTGTCCGTGGTTTTCAATAACTTATCACGCCGAGAGATATGAGGGTGAAAACTATCACTGGCAGAAGCGAGGTAGGGGAGTTCGATAGGTTTTGGCAGATGTCACAAATCCGTTGCTTGTCGATAAAAAGAGGTCTTTTTACTTCCGGGAGGCCAACAAGGATGAAAAAACCAGCAAAATATCCGAAGCCAGGAGGTGAAAGATGGGAAGACTTGGAGGAACAACTTTGCTATACCTGACCGCGTTGCGCGAAACAATCGCTACCTTGGAAGCATGGACCAACTGCGGCCGTAGCCAGATGACCCTCACTTGAAAATATCAGGTCCGAGGTGTGTTGGCCGCGAGCGGGTCTGCGTACAATCTGGGACCAACCTTCTACACTAAGTTGGGCAAGAAGCGAGGTGTAACGAGTAGGGCCCAAAACTGTAGACCAGAAATATCCCGTGGGTTAAAGTCGGGTTGAATTTAGACGAATAAGGAAGGGCAGGTGCAGTGGAGATAATACGGGACACGTCAGTTACAGAAGCGGGTGAGGGGGCGGTTGTCGATAGCTCCGACTCACTAGTGCAAGGCGTTTGGTCTGTTCGGAGATCCAGATGGCCTCTGAAATCCCTCCGAGGTTGGAATCATCAATGGGGGTTGCACGGAGTTCCCAATAAATGGAATAGATGGTACACCCTCCGTCATTTGAGTTCCTTGTGTCAGGTTGGTGGATGTTTCAACCAATGATTGAGACAGCCGTGTCTGGAGCTTCAACTGAGAGCCATGTTTCAGTCACACAAATCAGACTTGGTTGTGCGACGGCGATAATGACACGGCGAGTATGGACTTTCGCCAACAGTGAGCGAGCGTTTAACAGCACCATTGGTGGGTTCAGTGGTGATAACACCTTACTAATTGGGAATTTACTAATCTCGTTTACGGTGGAGTTCGGTACTAGGAGAAATGGGCGGGAAAGGTAAGGGTATATGAAGTAGAGTTGACGAGGTGCGTTTTCTGAATAGGTAGAAGTGTATTCACCACTGGGATTAGATGGGGTGAGTACTGGGTCCAGTAGATATGAATCCACGGCAAAAAGTTTGTATTTGTGTACAAAGTGTCTCTGGAAGGTTAGTGTGTAATTGGAGGCGTTTGGGAGTTGGGAGAGGTTCTGGGACATGGAGACTTTCCCATCGGCAAGAAGTGTGGCAAGGGATATGGTGCAGAAAGAGGCAGTGACCGTGGGGATGAGTGGCATTTTAAAATGGTCTACAGTTATGACAAAATCGGGTGATCGGTAAAGTGGAAGCGCACAAGGGTCTGGGCCGACCGCCGGTATTTTCCGATGTCAGGTTTTACCAAGCTCGTGGTACTGAGGGTGAAGGAGGACATCCATTTGCAGAAGTGATGGATGGCTCAGGTTTTTTTATGGCTACGAAGCTAGAGGCTGTTGAATAGTTTGGTGTAAGTTCAGTGCCGGGAGTATTCACAGAGTACTGATAGTTTAAGGGTACATGGTGGCGCGTCAACGTGAGTATTGGCGGTTGGTGGGGCAACAAGTTGGGGTAACTATTTGGTAAGCTGTCTTTGCATTCGAGTACGAGCAGCTCTTTTTTATTTGGAATTTTTCGGTATAGGAGATAAGAGCTTGACATTCGAGAAGGCGCGCGGCATTCCTATCATCTCGAAAGTGCATTGTTATTGGGCAGCACATGGATGGTTTCAGCTTTCAGAGCCGCCGATCTGTGCACATGATCCCCAGCATGCCACATGCAGTCAGGATCGCAGTCTCGGTATGCGCAAG
>NW_008752017.1:371547-383539 GCF_000715545.1 Opisthorchis viverrini | reverse complement strand
CATTCCTATCATCTCGAAAGTGCATTGTTATTGGGCAGCACATGGATGGTTTCAGCTTTCAGAGCCGCCGATCTGTGCACATGATCCCCAGCATGCCACATGCAGTCAGGATCGCAGTCTCGGTATGCGCAAGTGGGGTTGGAGCAGATGCGTTTATTTGGCATTCGATGTGTTGACAAATCTCAGACGTAATCATGTCAATAAGAATTGACGCTTTTTCTAGATTGGTCGGTTCACATGTTGCATTTGGATTGTGGGGACATGCAATCGACTGTACAGTTCGGAGGGAGGACATTTCATTTTTCATCCTCTGCGGGCATGTTTTGAGGCTTTCCAGGTGTTTGAAGACCTGAGATCCCATTGGTAGCTATCAAAGAAGAGTGGTGCCAGGTTGAGGAGGCAAAGATGTGTCAGTTAGTGAGACTGAACAATCTCAGATTGCTTGGAGTACCGTCTTTGCCAGTCTCGAAAGGTAAGGTGGTTGAGAGCTAGGTCTTTTGGCTGTGAGCCACTTTTTGCACATATCGCGGAGGCAGATGCATTCAATGCTCAATCGCAGTAAATCTGTCGCCAAATAGGGGTCCGTCCTTGGGTACCATTTATCAGCTCTGGAGCTTGCGTTGGAAGGCCACCTCTTTAGTGTTCTCCAGTATCCAGTTGAGGCCATAAATCCTCCAAATCTGAGCTGAAATTTGCGGACTATTTCACGCTACCTCGAGATTTTTTATAGGTATCATTTGGGCTTTGACCTCCTGAAACTCGTCATCTATGAGAACGAGTTGTTATGCTTTGCTTCTTTCAAAATAATGTCCAAACTATTCAAATACATTGACGATCAATACAGCCAATCCCAAGGCGGTCTGAATGGCTGTGATGATGGTGATGTAACTGTGACTGAAAGGTTTGCTTTGTCCCACTGCCTCAGGGACAAATATAATTGGGCCCACATCCACGTAGGATGCATCGCTAAAATGTCATCGGTATCGCCCTCGCCTTCCAAGCTGTCACCTGACTCTAATTCCTCATCACCCATCCCATCAGTGCGGCTCACCTGCCTACCCGAATTCGTTCCACCTAGCCACTGCTCGTCCGCTACCCTCTATATATCTGCTAACACGATCTGTACCATATATTCTTTCTTCGAATTCCCTGTCACGACTATGCTAAAGAGGGTGAGGTTAGAAATTTCCCTCTCAACTGCATGCCCTCCTTCTAAAGGACTTAGTAATAACATGGTCAAACTCATAAGTCACATTTTGTTGAGGGTTCAGACATCCCTCTCTACCGCCACTCAACATTTCGTCACGTCCACTAAAAAATACCTTTCATTATTGCTGTTATTATTGCTGAATCTGGTTATCACCAAACAAGGATACTTTGTTGATACTTGAAACCTTACGGTGTGCTGAGTTTTGATTTCATCTGCTACCTGGAGTCTCAAACGCGGAGTAGGAATTCTTGCCATCCATTCTCCTCAGAAACACGTATCTTCCTCGATCAAATTAGACTGAGATCAGCTTCGTGGGGGGCACCTGCATGAACACTATTCTATTCTAAAAACTCACAGGGCTGACGCGGTGTTCGCCGCAATGTAAGCGACGCACAGTCGGACGGACCAAAATCTATCTAAAACGGTTTCGGGTTTCCTTGAAACTAGTCCCCGACTATTTTTCAAAATGATTGCTGCAAGAAGTACAATCAACTGAAATTTATTAGGGTGCGGCGCCGCCACAAAATAATAAATCCTCCAACAGAACATGTGAAGTAGACCACAATAACAGACCTCACTCAGAAAATAATAATAATAATAATAATATTTATTCCCAACTAGTGGGTAGCATACCGTCGGGCATGATCATAGCATTACAGTCAGAATAAAGGCGTGACTGGTGGGGTTTGTGTTTAATGGGAAAAGGGAAAGTGACGTAAACAGTAAACCTTATTGGAGAAGAGTTTATCACACCTGAGGTGGCATGGGTAGGAATTCAAAATTACAAGGTCTCTTTATGTCCTATGGAGAGCGTATCAGATGGCACGAGATCTGAACGTTGAGGTTTAAAAGTGGCGGGCAAAGAAAACAATACAAGTGAGGGCATAACAAAGAGCTTCCAGACTGGAACATGAGAAAAAAAAAAAAAAACTTCAAACTACAGGAAGTGTAGGGCCGGAATAATGGATATGGAGATGCAGCAGAGCTGCCACGACATGGCAGGCCGGTTTGAACTAAAGTCCGGAACCGTCACTAGGGCTTCATGGCCTTGGGCTATGGCGGATGGCCACGGAAAGGTATGTGGGGGTGGTGTAGTGGGGTAAAAATGTATTACGGACAAACGGTAGCAGGAAACGCAGAAGTACAGTGTGCAGTGAAGCGACTCACTAGTGTTGCAGATGAAGCAGGGTTGAGTGTAAAAGTTTCTTGGGAAACGAGTTCACGCAAGCTGAGCAATAATTGACTCATTCGGTGAGGAGTACGAATAAAAGACGTCGAGATCTTTGCATCTGGCAGAAGGTTCGGCAGATTGAAATGAACGCCTTCCGGTGGTGGTACTAATAAAAAACATGAGCTGCCACTGGAGAAGTAAGTAAACTACCTTCTCCTTGAGAAACAGAAACATGGAACCTACGAGTGACTACACAGTAATACCTAAAGTCTAGAGTGAACACTATGCAGGTTCGTTTTCTATCCTAGCGACTTTGTCGAATTCAGTCACGTTAAGACGTAACTACGAACGGCTTCTAATTCTCTCGGTCTTCATGATACAAGACGTTCACCAACTCCCAGCTACGACAAAAACCGTTCAGCGCGTTCGGGACTGGTGAGGTTCATCCAAGCATACTGAAGAAGACGCATCCCGCACAGGCAACGCGTTTTGTTGTGGCGTTTCGTCGTTTGCCCGACGAAGGCAACCTTTCCACTGTTCGGAAGGAAGTTCTTGTCTCGTCTGTCTACAAAAGTATTGACTTCCTATAACCTGGCAGTTACGGGTCTATTAGCCCCATTAACATATCGTGCAAAGTGATGAGGCGCATTCTAAATCGGACCATTTTAAATCACCTCAGTACGAACAACCTGATATCCACAGTGCTACAGATTGCTCACAAGCCGTTGATGCCTGACAAAAATGCTGGTATTTACGGACAGTATGGCTCAAGCTGGGGACGAAAGGCGCAAATTAGATATGATCTTTTTGAACTTCTCAAAAGCATTCGATCGGGTCGCATAGCTGTTGCCGCTCAATAAGCTCGGAACTTTCACATTAGATAAGGGTTCCTATCGGACAGAACATCCCGAGTGAAGGTGGGCTCGACTTAATATTCTCCGGCATTTATCTAAGTTAATTTCTCTCAAGGCGCCATCTTCGGACCACTTCTGTTCCTGATCTACTTTAACGACCTCAGAGGTGTTCCTTCAATCGACGTCCACTTTTTGTGAACGACCTGAGACCCTGGAGCTAAAACGGCAGCGCCTTCGAAATGGATGTTGACGCCGCAAACCAGCGGCGTGATCTCCCTATGAATCCAAAACGTCGATTAAAGATGAGCAAAAATGCTGCATACGTAGGTTAACAAAGGCACATGATGTACAATGCGCGCTGCCTCTGGCGTAGTTTTGTCTGCAGGCATCTACCCCTTTCGCTCGGTTCTGACTGCGCCATGCTTAGGTAACTTAATCGTCCAAACATCGAAAACCACCTTGCATCTCAGGTTTTACCCGATCTCTTGTCTCTGCATGCTTCACACTACTAATTCTTGTGACTCACTCAGGATTGGTTGGCACTTCTTTTTGTGTGGCACATAGTATCAGAGAGCTATTCGTATAACCGGTCACTATGCTACAGTTTACCGTAGCACCTGGCAATTGACTTGTCCACCTTCGCAGCTCCTTCACCCGCGACCTGAACAAGTCCTACTAAGTCTTTCCAAAGCTCATCTGTGAGGGATTTCTGACCACGTTTTGGTCGAGCTTGCTTCACCAGATGATAACCTTACGTCGTCTAATGTTTGCCAGCTATTCACCATTTTCACTCAGGCTAAATGCGAAGTCGCGTACGCTTCAACCACGACTTTAGGAACCGTCTACTTACACTTGTGCGCTTACCATCCAGCTTTATGGGCGATAACACATTTAGCTAGGCATTAGCTAGGCACCATTTATCTAATGCACGTTCCTCATCTTCACATATTGCCACGCACCTGGGCACCAAACATATACCGCCATATCATACCGTTTACCACTAAATGTTTATTATCGTCTTTGAAGTGTAGCAGTGTCATTTCACCACAGTATTCAGAAATTTCAACCTTATTTTCTGTTTTTTGTTTTGGGCGGCAGTTCCACTTATGTCCTTGTGCCATCCGGTAGACCTTTTTCGAACTTCCCCTATTTCGAGTCCAAAACCTGGCTATGACTGTCTTACCACTCCACTTGAACGGTGGCGATTAATCACCCTGTGCCCTCAATTGGCCAAAAATATACTCGGTCCTGGCTGGTTCTTGTTCCTCTCTTTTTTATGCCAATCTCAATTACCCAACTGACACCCAAGATATTCATGTATGACGCTGTCCGTGAACAAAAGTACGGTGTCGCCATTACGGCACCGCAGATGCCAGACCCAGTCTAATGGCTTGTCCGTAGTTTACCGTGCCTTTATTATTCACCTACCTCGCATGCTACATGCGCCCACATGACCGTGTCAATCCGCCGAACTAGCGTTAGGACTCCAATGTGCTGGCAACTTTATTGTGCTTTCTGTACGTGCTGCCCATCTACCCACCAATTCTTCTCAAGCACTCTTAAAGATTCAGTACGCCGGTGTACATAAAACTTTGTCATGCAACCGACGCGGCGTATGTCGCCCCTTACAGAAAAAGCCACCGAAGTTACTTACTGAGACTAATTTCTCGGCTTCATCTGGCATGGAGTTTGCGCAAGCAAAGGAAGCATGTATATTTTTCACGATTGCAGCAAAACTGCTGCTGTCTGGGATAGGCTGGGTCACGTATACGTTCGTCGAAAGCAACCATTTTGCGCCATTGCGCAAGCTGTTTAGTCCGGTAGCATTCTGTCAAAACCACAATCATTGCCAAAGTGGCCTAGCAGATTTGGACTTCAAAAGCTGTGTTAGGCTGCGGTATAATGCTGTGCAACTTTCTTGCGGGACAAGCCACCAAGAAGCACGTATATTTCCTAATGTATTTGTAACTCTTTTACAGAAAATTTGTAACAGCTGGCACATATTCCATCACATGGGTCGGTTTGCTAAGTCGGCTGCTCGCCGGACAAAACGCCACGTGTATTTCCCCACAATTTACGGATTCTGCGTGGAACCAACTCCGACCTTGTCCCCTATCCAAGTTCCCACGGGTCGCATATCACTCAAATTTGACCAATCGTGCACAGCGCAGGGTGTTTTATTTCATAAATACAACTAATAACTGTCTCGAGAACGCAAACGGGCTTTTGAGGAGGCGCGTTCATCCTAACGATAGCCTAAAACAAGCCATTCTAAAGGTTCTCTTGAACAACGTGCGGCTCTCGCGCACGAAGACGCACACCGGTTAACGATATGACTGTCGGGAGATTCGCAAGCGAGAGAGCTGCGTTCCTCATGTGGTCTCGCTTTAGACGACGTATGACGTCGATCAAGTTTTTAGGCTCACTGGCACGTGCACGTCAAAACTGATGAACCATCAGACAGAGCACTCTAAGGTGAACTGCCGGATGTTATTATTTATTAGCTTTAGGCATATCCACAAAATATTCACAGACGGTTAAGAACTCTGCTGGTACTTGCACTTGCAGATTTAATCAATGTATATAGGCACCTGTGTACATCTGTCTTCGATATTCAGGGACCACTGTCTCACCTGCATTAAGCTACGTAACCAAGCATGCATAGCCTGGTCGAGTATCAATCCATCGGCGGTGACTAGTCTAGGATGACCTAAAAAAGGGAGGTAAACTTCTCTCCGGTTTCCAAACAACAGCAATCACCAGCAGATGTGTTGCATGTACAACTTGGACGGTTTTTCGGCACACAGAAGTCACTGAGGTCACGCAACTCCACAAGCTGGATGAAGCTTTCGTACAAACGCGGCTCATGTTTCCTCAACGTCCCTGCACTGGACAGCTTAGTGTTGAAGAGCAACCATTCCCAAAGTAGATGGCAGTATTCAGTGACAGACGGGGTCTCGCGTGGATCATCCAGTCAGCTGGCTGACTCTGTTGATCACTGGTGTCTGCGAAACCGATTGCCAAAGCACGGATAGAAAGCCTTACCCAGAAAGTCTTCAGGCGACTCCAGTAGGGGAACGCACGTGTGTGCCGCGCAAACACAGCCCTCCATCCACTGAGTGATCAGCTGAGGGAGTGTGCCGTCCTCGAGGGTGTCGTCCTCGATCGCCACACGGAGGCCTATCCGAGGTAGGCCAGTAGGCCTGTCGCATTTAATCTGTTCTGGTGAACAGCAAAACAAATGGAAATTGGTTATTTGTAGTTTAATAACGAACATGCTTGTTGTGGCTCTTGTTATTTGATCCAGGGACGGCAAGGATTTTGTATGGTTTTTTTCATAAATTGAGTGCTTTTTAGGTCCCAGGTTTGACCTGGTTTTATGTGGTTCAAATCTCACACGCAAAATAATTTGTACGACCGCCTTGCACATACCTGTCTTCAGCTTCAACTTAATTGCGTCCAATATTGAGTCGTTGAATGCGGACAAGACTACAATATGGATATTGGTCGTTCATTGTGGATGATATGTATTGTTGAGCACTTTGCGGGTTGACATATCAAACTTGATTAATGTATGATATTTCAGTGGTGCTAACTGAGACATACACGGAGTGCACTCTGTTGTACATTTTCGCTCCAAGAACCTCCGTTAAGTAAATATGGTCTGCGGTTAGCGGAAACCGGAGCAACTTACCGGAACAGTTGCATCGGAGCAGCCAATGAGTAAAAAATTACAATTACTAATGGCGGTTTCATAGTTTCCCCGCTTGGATGTGTCAAACGGACAACACACATGAATAATGAGGACCAATTATATTTATGGTTACGGATGGACGACGTTAGCTTTTGGACTACGCTATCATGCATAGTTGGGGCATCATAACCAGAACCACGCATAGGTGTTTGCCAAGCAGCTGCAATCAGCAACAAAAAGACAGGACAAAAATTTAACTTTTCGTGATGCGAAGCGACGGCTCTCCTAAGCTTCTGACGGTGTCGTTGCCCTCTATGGTGCATTCCAGACGAATGGCTATTATTACCAACTAGAAAAGTTTTATTACTTTAGTGATTGACATTCAGATATCGGAAAGGAGCTGTATTGTTCCCCGATTAGTTTTGCGAATCTGAGAATGAAGAACATCCGTAGATGTGCGTACTCCCATCTCTTAGGCACAGTGTCTCATGTTATATTTTGATATTATACAGAAGCCAACGCCAGCTTCCCAAAAGGAGTATTAGGTTAAATCATGCTAAGCAGACTCATATAATCTGTATTGTTCAAAAAATATATCGCATACGAACGTTGTTGAACCATCCACGTTTGTGAAATCTGCATAGGATATTTTGTAGATTTTTTCCATCATTAAGAAAAAATCGCTAGATGTTAATATAAGCTCCGATTTTACTTCGCACTATTACTCGAAATTAGCTGACCACGTGCAAATCGTCGGTAGAACGTGACCTTGAAAATTTGTGCACTCAAACAAAGTGTTGTGAGCACGCGGTCACTGAGATGTGTCATCTGAATTATCTAACACCCTGTAAAATGCGCAACTTCAAAACTCCTATGGTACCGTCTTAATTTTAATACAATGGTGACGGGCTGTGTTTGTTTCGATTCGAGCATAATTACTACAGAATGCAGTGTACCGCACAAAACGCTTGAAAATTTCTCCCGCCCAATCTCCCTGAACTCAACCGCGTAAATTCAAATGTCCCGCCTAATCCTGCCTTCTATTCGTTGACATTTTCTTATTATTTCGTCACCCCATCTCTATCCCATCCATAAAAACATTGCGTTGCACAAACTACGAACATGTTCTTGGTTCCTAAAATGAACCGTATTATCGCTTGTTTAAATGAATATTCTGGGCACTTTTCGAACTGGTTTCTCACGCTTGATACTTGTCTCCGTGTTTGTCGTGGGTCTAACTGTCGGTCGATAACTGTCAAGGTTTGTTGTACATTAATTGATTTATTGATATTTTGCTATACAGTACAGCACATTTTGTCGGGATCACTTTCGTTTTGAATTCGGATCCATTCTTCGGTGCTCGTTGCTCGACTTATCGATTTTGTCGCTTACAGTACTTGACAAGACAACAATTTTCGTGAATTTCGTCGAAAATGCCAAGAACAAGGAGCGGTGTATTAAAGGAGAAGAACCATGGAGAAGAGGCTATACAAACAAACGGCAGGCAAGTGATTCGTTGTACGCATTCTTGTATGGGCTCTACGGCTGGGTCTAGAGATAGCAGGCGTAGCAGGAGATCCGAGTCAGCCTTATTATTAGCTGAGTTGAAGCGAAGTCAGCTACAGAAAGTGTTGGAAATGCAGGCTGTTAGGGACGAGCAGGACCGTCAGATCCAGCTGATGAAAGCTGATAACGACGTAGAAGCTGCTCGTTTAATGCACACCCTCTCTTGCTCCGAGGATGAATCGCGTGCCGATGATGAGTCAATTTCTGCGCCTTTAAGGGTGGCGATTTACGCTGCGGAATGCCGCAGGCAACATGAACTTGGACTGTCATACCGCGAGCCTAAGTCTGATGCTAATAATGTTCCAGTTGCAACCACATCCAAATTAGCTGAGATACCAGTGTGGGATGACCCCACCAAACGGTATCTATTAGGGAGGCACTCTCCTAAGCGCAGCAGCGAAGGGTGTATGGTTGGTAATCATACCCTAGCCCCTTTGACTTCGATGGACCTCCTCAGAGTCGAATTGACTAAATTCGACGGTAGTTCGCACAATTGTTTGAAATTCATTCGTCAGTGTGAGTTCTATGTTGAATCGAGAATGACTGATGATGGGCAGAGGCTGCTTTGCTCGCTGCATTACTGAGCGCGCAAGGCCATCGAAGAGTGCGCGGTACTTACACCCCCAGAGGCCTATCGACGTGCTCGCCATATTCTGAGTAGGCTTTTTGGCAGGTCTCATTGTGTCGCCCGATCGCTGTTAAATGGGCTGCACGATAAGTTTAGGGCCTTCTTGGCTTCTCCAGCTGATTTGCTACAGCTCACAATAGAACTGGAGAATTGCGAAATAGCCTTGAAACAGATGGGTTATGAGGCTTACCTGAACTCCCTGTCGACTCTCGAACGGTTGGTCCGCTGCCTGACAATATCGCTCCAGCAGAAGTGGGCCGAATACGCCGATGATGTAACGAAGGATGAACGTGAACCGACGTTTAGAGATCTTCGTAACTTCATGGATATCAGAGCAAGGATATCCAAGGGTAAGTCTGACACGATAACCGACCAAACCAACAAGTGTCGCGCGGCCCAGACAACTCTGCCCAAGCAACCCGTCAAACGACAACATTCATTCGTTAACGCTGTTTTTAAGACACCTGAATCCTGCCCTCTTTGTAGGGAACCGCACCCATTAACAGATTGCGTGAAGTTTGTGGAGTTTGAGTGTAATAAACGCTGGGATGTGGCTAAAGGGTGTAAGGTGTGCTTCCGTTGCTTGAAGGCTGGGCACATGACCAAGGCATGCAACACTGAACGCAAGTGTGGTGTAAATGAATGCAAGGCACGTCACCATTACTTGCTACACACCACGCCTGACCCTTCGCGTTCGGTTCTGTAACACTGCCAATGCACGTCAAGGATCAACAGCGTTGGGCTTGCTCCCTGTCCGCATTAAAGGGTCTTTAGGCGAGCTCGTTGTCTACGCGTTGTTAGACAATGGCTCCGATATTACCCTGGTGAGCCACGACGTGTTGCGAAAACTGGGCATCCCGCCACACCCATCACAATTGACTATCAAGACCATAAGCGGTACCTGTCTATCCCAATCGTGCGTGGAGAACTTGGAAATCGGATCCCTGTTAGACAGCACTTGGGTCAATATCGAGAGAGCGTTCGTTGTGCCTAATATTATGCCGTCCGTTAACGTCGAATCTCGTGTAGCACTGACAAGGCGCTATGCGCATTTGGAAGACTTGCCTAGCACCGGCATACCACGCAGGTGTGTCGCAGTTTTGATAGGATATGACGTACCGGACGCACATTGGGTACCGGACCAGCGGCTTGGGGCACGTAAACAGCCGTTTGGATTGAAAACGCCCCTCGGATGGACTATCTTAGGCCCAACAGGGGGTCAACAGCGGTGTCACCTTTCTGTAATTTGCTTAGCTCGGGAAGATCCGAACATCCTGCAACAACTGAATCGGTTAAACAATGACGAGTTTGCAGATGTTAACTCGCTTAATTTGGCCTTGTCTCCCGAAGATAAGCGCATTCTGGGGTTCGTAAAAGCAAATGTTTGTGTGATTCATAGTCAGTTTGTTATCCCATTGCCGTGGAAAGACGATATCATTTGTGCCAGTTCCAACCCGCAGATGGCAACCATGCGACTACAGAGTTTGAAAAGGCGTTCCTTGAAGGATGTGACCTAATTCTAGCAGTATAGCGCTGTGATAGAACGCAACTTTAAGATGGGATACGCTTCGCCAGTGCCGGCACATCAGCTGAGTTCCGAGTTCCGTCCTCGATGGTATCTACCTCATCACTCTGTCGTCACTCCGAAGAGGCCTGGGAAGTTGAGGGTGGTGTTTGATTGTGCAGCGCAATTCAACAAGAAATATCTAAATGACTATCTCTATCAAGGTCCAGATTGGATAGCCGACCTGATAGCAGTGCTCTTGCGTTTTCGCAAGGAGCGCGTAACATTTTCGGCTGACATAGAAGAGAGGTTTATGCAAGTCCACGTTCCGGAAAACTATAGAGGCGTCCTTCAGCTCCTATGGTGGCCAGGTAGCGATATTTAATTGAAGCCGGTGGAGTTCCAAATGAACGCGCACGTGTTTGGAGCAAAATCCCCGCCATTCTGCGCCAACTTTGCTCTGCAACAAACTGTGGAGCTATTTGGAAATGACCATGCTCTTATAGGCTCCGAGGCGATTCGTAATAAAGTCTACGTAGACGACTGCTTGTTGTCCGTCCCATCCATTGATGCCGCCAGAATGATACCCACTCAGCTGACTGAAATTCTCCTCAAGGCAGGCTTCCATCTCAGAAAATGGGCAACTAACGCACCCGAGGCCATAGAGCACTTATTCAGTGCCGAGCTTACTGAGTCACCGGTAACGTTGTCGGGTTGCAACCCGGTCATGCACCCAACCTTCGGTATACAATGGGATATTTTACGAGACGAATTCTGTTTCCAATATGATATACCGGGAGGACCGCACACGAGACGCGACATACTGTCATCTGTGTTCCTTTTTTGACCCACTTGGTATCATGGCACCGCTTTGCTTACCACCTAAGCGATTGCTACAAAGGCTGTGTCGAACCGGCCCTGGATGGGACACTCCTATCGACCAGTCATGTGCAAAAGAATGGACAGATAGGGTTGACTTTGTCACCTCGCTCGGTAAAATCAGACAATCTAGGTGTATGTTCTCGGTGGACATTAGCTATCGAGGTGAAGCAGAGCTGCACCTGTTCAGCGACGCCTCAGAGATCGGATATGGGGTTGCTGCTTACGTTCGGTTCTGTGCGGGGCTTAATCGACCATGTTGTCGATTGCTTTTCGGTAAGTCGAGAGTGTCCCCTCTCAAGACAGTATCGATCCCTCGGAGGGAGCTAACAGCGGCCGTGTTTGCGTTAAAGATATTCTGTATCATTACCAAGAGTCCGAAGGACATATTGTTCAAAAGTTATTTTTGGACGGATTTCCAGGTTGTTTTGCACTACATTAAGGACCGATCTTCCAGATTCACGACGTTTGTTGCAAATCGCCTGG